>NW_023495176.1:0-71905 GCF_904425465.1 Colossoma macropomum | reverse complement strand
CCTGTTATTCTTCATAAAATGTTCCATGTTAGAGAAACTTACCAAGCAGAATTGCTCACAGTGGTAGTGATAGAAACAGGATGTCTGAAGAGTTCAATGCCTCTCAAAGCTCCCTCACAGACAGTTATTATAGGAAATGGTAATGGCTGCCTGAGGCCTGAAACATTATTTTACAGTAGTTGTGAGATAAGGATAATGGAAAGGTACATTAATGGCACTGTAAGACAAAATATTTCCCAAAGAAAGCATATTTTTACATTTACCATTTATATTATCAATATCACATTGTACACAAAAGCTCAGGAGACGTGCAGGTTCGTTGGTGGTTTTGGGTAGTAAATAAAATGAACATATTTGTATTGTAGACATCATGACCCCTGGTTTCTATCTCCAGAAAGATGCATACATTTCTGGAGAAAAAAAAAAAATCTCAACCACTGAATAAAGCAGAAATATTAAAAAATCTGTGGAATTTTGAAAGATCTGATCAAACTGGAGTTTTAATAGTGAAGACTGCCCCTCCTGGTTTTATGTGGTACTGACTGTGATCTTTTAAAAGACTAGCAGGGGTGTTTTTGTACAGGGTTGTCTCTCTGTGCCATTGACGAGGGCAGTAATACACAGCTGTGTCTCCAGTCTGCAGATTCTGTCCTCTTAAGGTCACTGTGCTGCTGGTAGAATCACTGGTAACTTCAAACCTGCTTTTCAGTTTATCGCTGTAGTCAGTGTAACCACCACCACATGTCCTTACAACCCACTCCAGAGCTTTTCCTGCAGGCTGCCATATCCAGTATGTACAGTAGCTCCAATCAGTCAGTGAATATCCAGAAACTTTATAGGTCAGTGACATCGACTGACCAGGAATTTTGACCATGGATCCAGGCTGGGTCAGCTCAACACTGTGAACACCTAAAAATGTTAAAACATTATGAAGTGGAAAATCCATAAATATGCATAAACTGTTCTGCAGTAAGTCCAAAAGCACTCACAGGTCACAGTGGTCAGCAGCAGCAGCAGAGATGTAGAGAACATGGTGTGGAGTTGATGCTGAACAAGTGAAAGGTGCTGGTCTTCACCTCCATCTGCTTAAATATGTATTAGAGGGAAGAATATTTGCATACAGCTGCTCTAATCTTAATGTAGATATGATTATGTGCCTGATATCAGAGACACTACTACAGTAACATCAACTCTGCTATATAAACAGTAAATAAAACAGTGTCATGTTAACATTACTGATAATCGCCATGATAGTTTTCATAATGTTTGATGTTATGATAGATGAATACACTGTAAAACAAAACACTGTAACAATATTTTCCCTGTCAAAATATTGTAAAATGTAATGATCAATACTTGTTTTATTAAGGGTATATGAATGTAACTAAACCATACAAATATTGCATTTTAACACTGGCATTTTTTATGTACAGAAATAGACTGTAAATTCCCAAAAACACAAAAAATGATTGATTTCACAGACAATTGCTTTTATTTTAATGGTTGTCCCTGTTATAATTATGATGCCAGAATAACTGGACTAATTAATAAAACTGCTGAATTACAGTAAAAGGCAGAATTTCTAAGAAAATAAATAACTGTAATTATATATATTGTACAATATACAATACATGTATGGGTTCACATCTCTTATTTATTGAATTCAGGTGTTCCATTCAGTCCCATTAGCACAGATGTATAAAATCAAGCATGTAGCCATGTAGTCTGACTTTACACACATTTATGAAAGAATGGGTCACTCTAAAGAGCTCACTGAATTCGAACATGGTGTTGTAATAGTATGCTACCATAGCAACAAGTCAGTTTGCAAAATGTCTTCCCACCATGTAAAGTTACTGAGCGGGTCGCCGAGTGCTGAGGAGCATAGTGCATAAAAGTCGCCAACGCTCTGCTGACTCAGTAACTGTTCTACTGTTCCAAACCTCCTCTGGCATTAACATCAGCACAAAAACTGTGCCAGGAGCTTAATGGCATGGGTTTCCATGGCGAAGCAGCTGCATGCAAGCCTTACGTCACCAAGCACTTGCCAAGCATTGGATGGAGAGGTGTAAAGCGCCACCACTGGATCCTGGAGCAATGGAAACATATTTTGTGGAGTAACGAATCACACTTCTCTATCTGTCAGTCTGATGGACGAGTCTGGGTTTGGCGAATGCCAGGAGAACATTACCTGCTTGACTGCATTATGCCAGCTGTAAAGTTTGGTGGAGGAGGGATGAAGCTTTGGGGTTGTTTTCAGGGTTTGGCCTTAATTCCAGTGAAGGGAAATCTTAATGCTTCAGCAGACCAAGACATTTTGGACAATTATATGCTTCCAACTTTGAGTGAACAGTTTGGGGAAGAATCTTTTCTGTTCCAGCATGACTGAGCACCAGCGCACTAAGCAAGGTCCATAAAGGCATGGCTGGGTTAGTTTGGTGTGGAAGAACTCGACTGGCCCTCACAGAGCCCTGACCTCAACCCCATCAAACACCTTTGGCATGAACTAGAATGGAGATTGTGAGCCAGGACCTCTCGTCCAACATCAGTGCCATAAAGTGTCATAAAAGCTCTCTTAGGTGTAATGTGTACGTGTCCCAATACTTTTGTCAATATAGTATGGCATGGTTATGTCAATGTTATGCATCAAATTTCAAGTAAAGCTTTACCACCGTTACACTCCAGATCTTTTATTGATCCTCTATGAGAGTTTTAATGCTTTTATTACAGCACTGAGCCTAAACACAGTCAAGTCTGATACTGTTTATATACTTTCATTTTGCATTTTCTTCATACATTGAGTTTGAGATTGACTAATTGTAAGGTTTGTTCATGTTGTAGGGCCCAAATTTGTCAGATACTAAACAAATCAAATAAGCATAATGAAGAAGTAACGGTAATATTTGTGGTGTTCTTTGACCACTTTTAGGTTCTGGTAGTAGATTTTACAAACAGATCTTAACAGTAGATCATAAATAAAAAATCGGTTTACACTTTACTGTAGGAGAATGTTCATTACTCTACATAAGACTAACACAGACCTATAAACACTTATTCCAACAAGCAACATGTAATGTACATGTATGTAGCATTCGCCAGCTTTGATGTAAAGTTGACATAACATCTATAGATTTTTTAATGACATTAGGTTATCATGACTGTTTCTGGGGTAATATGACAAACATTGTAGCTCACTGTATATAACATTGTCAATGCTAATAATATGACATAGCCTGAAAAAGATATGGGTGAGTTTCTGTGGCTCGTAGGTAAAATAACTTTAATTTAAGCATTTGTAAATGTCACTTTATCAGCATTATGTAACTGTGCTGTATACTAAGCAACACAATCAGTTGTTATGATGTCGTTTTACCCAAAAACTGTCCTGACAGCCCATTTCATGTCATGTGTAAAGTCAACTTGACATCAGCGTTGAGAGCCTTTATTACAGATGGTGCTTAATGTAATTAACCTTTAAATGTTTGTTGGTTTCCATAATAAGCTTATGTAGGTGTCATGAAGCTTCATAAACGCTGCCGAAGCATGACCACCTAGCAATGCCCTAGCAACCACTTAGCAACACCATAGCAACTGCCTCCTTTGCAGCTGCTTAGCAACATATTTGCAACCACCTACAATACCACAGCAGCCACCAAGTAACAACATACAAACTACCTAGCAACAGTTGTTATGATGACATTTCACCCTAAAAAGTGTCGACAGCCCAATGTCAGAAAAAAACAATTTCATGCCACATGTAACATCAACTTGAAAACAAAGTTGAAGACCTTTATGACAGATGTTTAATAAGGTTTATGCCAGTTGCCATTACATGTGTATGCAGTTGTCATGTAGCTTTATGAACACTGCCCTAATGAAAGGTGTTACCAAAAACAGGCTATTTCTGTTACATCACATTTCCACATGCAACATTTTTGAAAAAGGTAATGTAAATTATAAAGCATATTTTAGGTCAAAATACCAGTTATATTCATGTGCTACACTCTGGACTTGAATCAACAAATGCATAAAAAGTAGTTACTGATCTGAAAAATGACATCTTAATTAAATTTACATTATTATAATTATCATCATCATCGTTAACCGCTTAGTCCAGATAGGGTCGCGGCAGCAGTTGGGAGAGCAGAGAATCCCAGACGACCCTGTCCCCCGCAAATTCCTCCAGCTCATTATTATATTAATGTTAAATCGATATGTACTTATATAAACACTGCTGTAGTGGCAAAGTGATAAGTGGCTCTCTGAGGCTCAGAGAAACTGAACAGTACTCTGAGTCACTGAGCACCACTGCATGTAAGCTTTACTGTACATAAATGACGAAGTGTTTTTGTACAGCTCTGTCACTGTTTTCTATCACTGTGAGTCTCGTCTTGCACAGTAATACACAGCAGTGTCTTCACTCTTCAGGCTGTTCATCTGTAAGTACAGCTGACTGCTGGAGTCGGATCTGGAGATCGTGAATCTTCCCTGGACTGACTGGGAATAGCAGATGGGAGTGCTGGATGTGCCAATATATGCAATCCATTCCAGTCCTTTTCCAGGAGCCTGTCTGATCCAGGACATAGCATAGCTACTGAATGAGAATCCAGATGCTGTACAGGTCAGTTTATGAGATTCTCCAGGTGTTTTAACCACAGCTTCAGACTGAGTGAGAGTCTGACTCTGAAAACCTGCAGAAAAGAAGAAGAATTAAAGTTCTGAATGAAACATGATCACAGAAAGATTTTCTCTGCTATTTCATTCAGTTCAGTTTCATTCAAATGATATTTTCTAAGCTGTACTGACTCCACACACCCCGTCTCGTCTCCAGGCTTTTTATTTTATTGTCCTGATTTAAAACATTAGGTTATGAAAAGGTATAAATATGTACTTTTCACCTGGAAAAGCCTTATACAGGACCTTAAAACCACTGTTGTACATTTGAGGGAACATTTACATTATTTATACCTTGATGAACAACAAATATACCTGCACAGAACCTTCATTTCTAACATTGTTCTGTTTATTTCATGGTGGCAGTTTTGCTGGTCTACCAGGTTTGCATATTTGTTAGGAGTCCCATATTGTTGTGTTAAAAACTTGTTGCACTCAAGTTTTGAAAACTCCTGTGTTTTACACCTGACTTACTTTGACTTTCTCCTTCCTTGTGCAAGTGGATTATCATACATCTAATCTCCTCAGAGAAATGTCCTGAAAAATAAGGAACTTGTACTTAGTGGCCTTTTCAGCTGGAAGTTAAATAAAAGAACAGTGGTCTCAGACTTTTGCACAGTGCAGTAAACCTTGTAGATGAATTTACACTCTTTAAACAGCTTTCAGTTTGTTGTGGAGGAGGACAGATCAGCGCGTCAAATGATATTTGAAGAGGTAAATCCAAGTACATGACATAGTTTTCTGTCAGCTTCAAATTTAACTGAAAATACAACAAA
This sequence comes from Colossoma macropomum, assembly GCF_904425465.1. Classification (NCBI taxonomy): domain Eukaryota; kingdom Metazoa; phylum Chordata; class Actinopteri; order Characiformes; family Serrasalmidae; genus Colossoma; species Colossoma macropomum. Next base: position 66,455 of record NW_023495176.1, on the reverse strand, counting down.
CGCTTAACTGTGTACTAAGTTCCAATAAATACATATAGTGAGGTCAAGCCCTCTGAACGCCCTCACTATGGGTCTGAAAGGATGTGTAGCTGTCAGGAAGCATCACTGAGAAAAAGACACAGACAAAAAAGGAAGAACATTTGAAATTCAACCAAGAAAGCTGCAGGTGTTCTCAGAACTAAGGACTGACCACTACAGGGTCCAGATATGTTTAGGATGACTTGAACTGTGAAAAAGAAAAAAATGCTACCAACTTTCACAAATGAAATTTGGAGGTGTGGAAAAATAGCTTTCCAGATTTCTTTGAGGAATTTAAAAAATGAGTCTTCTGGAAAGAATAGAAGCTGCAATAAAGGCGAAGAATAGTCACACTGAATACTGAGAAATGATTTAGATTTTCAGGTAAATATGTTTTTTGCTGTTTTCCTCACACTGATGAATTAATGACTGTTCTGACAGGCTATTAACTACATGAAGGGTGATTCTGACTGGTGTGCAGTTCTGTGTATCTTCAGATATGAAGGTGAATTGCCCAAGACAACCTTAAGTTGCCCGCTGCAGAACCTTATTTATGAGGTCATGTTGCCCTCTGGTGGGCAGATGTGCCCTGAATTGGATCATTTTTTCCTGGTTAATCACTGTTTTATTTTCATACACAGTATAAATGAGCTAAAATGATATGAGCACTTCACATTTGATCTGGACCAGTTCATTTTGGTCTTTATACTTATATAGTTAAGATCTTCTGAAAGAAGCTTTAAGTGGTATTAAGGTTTATTACATTACACCAGCTGTCCTCTGTAACTGAATGAGGAAGTGCTTTTGTACAGCTCTGTCACTGTTTTCTATCACTGTGACTCTCTTGCACAGTAATAAACAGCAGTGTCTTCACTCTTCAGGCTGTTCATCTGTAAGTACAGCTGACTGCTGGAGTCGGATCTGGAGATCGTGAATCTTCCCTGGACTGATTGGGAATAGTAGATGGGAGTGCTGGATGTGCCAATATATGCAATCCACTCCAGGCCTTTCCCAGGAGCCTGTCTGATCCAGGACATTTCATAGCTACTGAATGAGAATCCAGATGCTGTACAGGTCAGTTTATGAGATTGTCCAGGTGTTTTAACCACAGCTTCAGACTGAGTGAGAGTCTGACTCTGAAAACCTGCAGAAAAGAAGAAGAATTAAAGTTCTGAATGAAACATGATCACAGAAAGATTTTCTCTGCTATTTCATTCTCTTATTCTAATCCTGAGACGTACATGGTAGACTAGTGATCATCAGCAGTGTTAGAGATGTGCTGAACATGGTTGAGGTTGTGTCTGAGCTGATGAGCTCTTCTCTGCAGATCTCTCAGTGCTGTTCAGCGTCTCTTCATAAAGGGAGGAGGAGGATTTGCATAGTTACAGTGTCAGAGGGATTACATCACTATATGTATTTATTGGAACTTAGTACACAGTTAAGCGTTTGTTGTATTTTCAGTTAAATTTGAAGCTGACAGAAAACTATGTCATGTACTTGGATTTACCTCTTCAAATATCATTTGACGCGCTGATCTGTCCTCCTCCACAACAAACTGAAAGCTGTTTAAAGAGTGTAAATTCATCTACAAGGTTTACTGCACTGTGCAAAAGTCTGAGACCACTGTTCTTTTATTTAACTTCCAGCTGAAAAGGCCACTAAGTACAAGTTCCTTATTTTTCAGGACATTTCTCTGAGGAGATTAGATGTATGATAATCCACTTGCACAAGGAAGGAGAAAGTCAAAGTAAGTCAGGTGTAAAACACAGGAGTTTTCAAAACTTGAGTGCAACAAGTTTTTAACACAACAATATGGGACTCCTAACAAATATGCAAACCTGGTAGACCAGCAAAACTGCCACCATGAAATAAACAGAACAATGTTAGAAATGAAGGGTCTGTGCTGGTATATTTGTTGGTCATCAAGGTACAACAGTGGGTTTAAGGTCCTAAATAAGTTTTTCCAGGTGAAAAGTTCGTATTTGTACCTTTTCATAATCTAATGTTTTAAATCAGGACAGTAAAATAAGCCTGGAGACGAGACGGGGTGTGTGGAGACAATACAACTTAGAAAATATCGTTTCAGTGGATTATAGTACAGTTATGTTCCCTGACTAAAGGTACTGAGATGTACTATTGAGGGTTCCACCCCAGTGACAAGAGGGGCACTGCCCCAGAGACAGTTTGGTACTGTTACTTCTGAGAATGTACACTCTTAAAAAGATAGCTCTTCAAGGGTTCTTTAGTAAAGACAATGGTTCTACATAGAACCATGAACACTGAAAGAACCAGTTGTATGCTTAAATGGTTGTTTCATTGAGACGTGGTTCTTCAGACTGACAGAGAATGTGTTGTACAAAGTTCTGTGTAGAACCCTTTTGAAAATGGTTCTACATACCACCAAAAAGGTTCTTCTGTTGTTACAAGCTGGAAACAGGTGTTTCTGTCCATCCTTCCACTGTAAGAAGACAAGTCAGCGCTATGGGTCTGAAAGGATGTGTAGCTGTCAGGAAGCCTCACTGAGAAAAAGACACATAAAAAAGAAGAACATTTGCAATTCAACCAAGAAAGCTGCAGGTGTTCTCAGAACTAAGGACTGACCACTACAGGGTCCAGACTTCGACATCGCTGAATATGTTTGGGATGACTTGGACTGTGAAAAAGAAAAAAATGCTACCAACTTTCACAAATGAAATATGGAGGTGTGGAAAAATGGCTTTCCAGATTTCTTTGAGAAATTAAAAAATGAGTCTTCTGAAAAGAGTAGAAGCTGCAATAAAGGCGAAGAATAGTCACACTGAATACTGAGAAATGATTTAGATTTTCAGTTAAATATGTTTTCTGCTGTTTTCCTGACACTGATGAATTAATGACTGTTCTGACAGGCTATTAACTACATCAAGGGTGATTCTGACTGGTGTGCAGTTCTGTGTATCTTCAGATATGAAGGTAAGTTGCCCAAGACAACCTTAAGTTGCCCACGACAAAACTTCATTTATGAGGTCATGTTGCCCTCTGGTGGGCAGATGTGCCCTGAATTGCATCATTTTCTCCTGCTTGATCACTGTTTTATTTTCATACACAGCATAAATGAGCTAAAATGATGTGAGCACTTCATATTTGTTCTGGACCAGTTCATTTCAGTCTTTTTACTAATATACTTAAAATGTTCTGAAAGAAGTTTAAGGTTCTAAGGTATTAAGGTTTATTGCATTACAACAGTTTTCCTCTGTAGATGAATGGGGAAGTGTTTTTGTACAGCTCTGTCACTGTTTTCAGTCACTGTGAGAATCTAGCACAGTAATACGATATGAGCATTTCACATTTGATTTAAACCTGTTAATTTTTGTCTTATGACTGATTTACTTGTCAAAAGTAGGTCTTCTAAAAAAACAAACATTGAGTGCTCTTAATATTTACTGTATAACAGCAGCTTTCCTCTGTAACTGAATGGGGAAGTGTTTTTGTACAGCTCTGTCACTGTTTTCTATCACTGTGAGTCTCGTCTTGCACAGTAATACACAGCAGTGTCTTCACTATTCAGGCTGCTCATCTGTAAGTACAGCTGACTGCTGGAGTCGGATCTGGAGATCGTGAATCTTCCCTGGACTGACTGGGAATAGTAGATCGGAGTGCTTGCTGTGCTTATATATGCGATCCATTCCAGTCCTTTTCCAGGAGCCTGTCTGATCCACGCCATAGGATAGCTACTGAATGAGATCCAGATGCTGTACAGGTCAGTTTATGAGATTCTCCAGGTGTTTTAACCACAGCTTCAGACTGAGTGAGAGTCTGACTCTGAAAACCTGCAGAAAAGAAGAAGAATTAAAGTTCTGAATGAAACATGATCACAGAAAGATTTTCTCTGCTATTTCATTCTCTTATTCTAATCCTGAGACGTACATGGTAGACTAGTGATCATCAGCAGTGTTAGAGATGTGCTGAACATGGTTGAGGTCGTGTCTGAGCTGATGAGCTCTTCTCTGCAGATCTCTCAGTGCTGTTCAGCGTCTCTTCATAAAGGGAGGAGGAGGAGGATTTGCATAGTTACAGTGTCAGAGGTGATTACCTCACTCATCTGATAACTGTCAGTACTTATTTGAACTTACTCCATTCACACTATTTGTCTTACAATAAGCCTTTTTCACCCGTGTGTAAATCCACTTAAATGTTTCTCTATTGAGTCCAAGTTACAATTTATAAAGGCAGTGTTCAAAATCCAGTTACTTCTTATTTTATACATTCAGAATACCCACCTATTAAACTCATAATTTAATATAATAAATAAAATACACTATATGATTATAAGCCTGATCAATCAATGTGATGAGCCAGTTGTTAATCTCAGTGTTACTGAGCTCCGCTAAAGCCTGAGTAGACTGACAAATCAGTGTGATCAACGTAGTTCTGTACTGTTCTGTACTTTTGTAATCAAGTGGAAATACAGACAATGAAATTCTGCATTTACTAAAGTAACATTTTACCAAGTTGATTTTTACCTTTCCTCAGTATGCACTTCAACACTGTTGGACAAGAAACTCACATCTCCATAATGGTAACTTTACAGAAGAAGGAAAACTTTCATAACACTCACTGTAAGTAATTATAAAAAAACTGACCATTTTATTGGTTCACTCATCATCAGTCTTTGACAGAGTCTAACATTTACATTTTCAAATAATGTACACAACAATGATGGAGATACAAGGTTTTATTCCAACATCAACAACAAATACAATGTATAAATACATTCCTAAACATGAGAAAACATTTAAGAAAATGATCACTTAAGTTCAAAGACATCAGAATCTTCCATGGAACTGATACATGGGCCTATTAACTGGACATCTGCCTTTCAAGTTCCATTATTTGTGGATGACGCTTAATAATAGTGTTATAGATTAAACAAATGTTTGTCACTTTAAATCATCTTATGTCACTAAAAGTCATTCATGTCATAGAATATCTTCCTTTTACTTGCATAAATGTTCTCATTTATTTGCCTTATAAATGCGCTTAGTGCTCGTGTGTATGTTCCAAGTCCCTGTGGTAGTGTTAATTTGAGTTAATTTATTGGTGACGGTCGCCACCTACTGGTTCTATGTTGTACTGACTGTAGCATCACTTTAAAAGACTCTAACTGAGGCAGTTTTTCCTACAGAGAGGATGTTTTTGTACAGGGTTTCTGTTGATGTTTCTCACTGTGGTCTTCACGAGCGCAGTAATACACAGCTGTGTCTCCAGTCTGCAGATTCTGTCCTCTTAAGGTCACTGTGCTGCTGGACGTGTCTCTGGAAACTTCAAACCTGCTTTTCAGTTTATCACTGTAGTAAGTGTGACCGCTACCACATATCGCACCAACCCACTCCAGAGTTTTTCCTGCAGGCTGCCGTATCCAGTGTGTGCAGTAGCTGCTATCAGTCACTGAATATCCAGAAACTTTACAGGTCAGTGACATCGACTGACCAGGTGTTACGACCGTGGATCCAGGCTGGGTCAACTCAATACAGTTAATACCTGTTAAAAATAATGGTTAAATTAACACTTAGAAGGAAAACTATTGGAATAATAGAGCTGAACTAATGTTATCTATTCAGATACAGACTTACAGGACACAGCTGATAACAGCAACAGCAGCAGATGTGTAGAGAACATGGTGAGTACTGGAGCCAAAAAGAGCTGTTGATCTTCACCACAACACACCTAAATAAATAGGAAGAAGAAGAACATTTGCATGAAGGTTCAATTTATGCAAATCTGCTGCTCTATTTCAACTTCATAAGAGAGAAAGAAGGTCAAATGTTTCAGAAAAGAACTGATATGAGCACAAAGTCTACACTGTAACACTTTAGTTGAACTCTGCTACAGGTCACTGACATGACCATGCCAGAAACATGTCATAGCAGAGGTCAAATGCTGTCATGAGTTGTCATGTAAAATTTTGCGCAGTAATAAAACAGCATCATGTTACCATTAATGGTAATTGCCATGACTGATGCAATCCTCACAGCACATGTCGTGTTTTTATCTCATATGTTTATAGCTTGGTTTTGTTAATGGTTCAACTAAATTGTTCCCAGGTAAACAAAATTGTGCAGATTAATGGATTCGTCTCACACCTTTTATTGACTTGTTTCTGGTGATATTTAGCTCACGTTGTTAGCTCAGGGTAGACTGACATAATGGCAGGGCCAGGGGACTCTCCATACATAATGCTTTTCCTTTCACACATTACTTATCCACTGTACTTACTTATTATTTGTATTACATACTTATTAAAAAATATCAGCCGCTTTTCAATATAATAACTGTCATCATCAGTAGTGTTAATAACAGTGCACACCTCACATTTAGCTCAGCATCTGAAAAATAGAACTGCTCTAGTTTCATCAAAAGCTTTTCATTCATCAAGATATAAACAACGTAAATGTTCCCCAAAGGTACAACAGCGGTTTTAAGTTTTTCCAGGTGAAAAGTTCGTATTTGTACATTTTCATAATCTAATGTTTTAAAACAGAACAATAAAATAAAAGCCTGGAGACGAGACGGGGTGTGTGGAGTCAGTGCAACTTAGAAAATATCATTTCAGTGGATTATAGTACAGTTATGTTCCCTGACTAAAGGTACTGAGATGTACCCTTAAGGGTCCCACCCCAGTGACAAGAGGGGCACTGCCCCAGTGACAGTTTAATACCGTTACATCTGAGAGTGTACGCTCTTAAAAAGATAGTTCTTCAAGGGTTCTTTAGTAAAGATAATGGTTCTACATAGAACCATGAACACTCAAAAGAACCAGTTGCATGCTTAAATCGTTTCAGTGAGACGTGGTTCTTCAGACTGACAGAGAATGTGTTGTATAAGGTTCTGTGTAGAACCCTTTTGAAAATGGTTCTACATACCATCAAAAAGTTTCTCCTGTTGTTACAAGCTGGAAACAAGTGTTTCTGTCCATCCTTCCACTGTGAGAAGATAAGTCTGAGCTATGGATCTGAAAGATGAGTAGCTGTCAGGAAGCCTCACTGAGAAAAAGACACAGATAAAAAAGAAGAACATTTGCAATTCAACCAAGAAAGCTGCAGGTGTTCTCAGAACAATGGACTGACCACTACAGGGTCCAAATTTCAACGTCACTGAATATGTTTAGGATGACTTGAACTGTGAAAAAGAAAAAAATGCTACCAACTTCTACAAATGAAATTTGGAGGTGTGGAAAAATAGCTTTCCAGATTTCTTTGAGAAATTAAAAAAATGAGTCTTCTGAAAAGATAGAAGCTGCAATAAAGGCAAAGAACAGAAAGATACTGAATACTGAAAAAATGATTTAAATTTTCAGTTAAATATGTTTTCTGCTTCCTGACACTGATGAGTTAATAGACCGACTATTAACTAAATAAAGGGTGATTCTGACTGCTGTGCAGTTCTGTGTATCTTCAGATATGAAGGTAAGTTGCCCAAGACAACCTTAAGTTGCCCACTACAAAACTTCATTTATGAGGTCATGTTGCCCTCTGGTGGGCAGATGTGCCCTGAATTGCACCATTTTCTCCTGCTTAATCACTGTTTTATTTTCATACACAGTATAAATGAACTAAAATGATATGAGCACTTCACATTTGTTCTGGACCAGTTCATTTTAGTCTGTATACTTATATAGTTGTAAAAAATAAGATCTTATGAAAGAAGCTTTAAGTGGTATTAACATTTACTAAATAACAGCAGCTCTCCTCTATAAATGAATGAGAAAGTGTTTTTGTACAGCTCTGTCACTGTTTTCTATCACTGTGAGACTCTAGCACAGTGATACTGAGTAGACTGATAATGTGATGATCGGTTATTAGTCTCAGTGATTAATAACTGATCATCACAGTTTATAGTCTGCTACAGCCTGAGTAGACTGATAAATCAATGTATGATCAGTTATTAATCTCAGTGTTACTGAGCTCTGCTAAAGCCTGAGTAGACTGATAAATCAATGTATGATCAGTTATTAATCTCAGTGTTACTGAACTCTGCTAAAGCCTGAGTAGACTGATAAATCAATGTGATGACCAGTTATTAATCTCAGTGTTACTGAGCTCTGCTAAAGCCTGAGTAGACTGATAAATCAATGTGATGATCAGTTATTAATCTCAGTGTTACTGAGCTCTGCTAAAGCCTGAGTAGACTGATAAAATCAATGTGATGTTCAGTTATTGATCTCAGTGTTACTGAGCTCTGCTAAAGCCTGATTAGACTGATAAATCAATGTGCTGATCAGTACATGGTGAATTATTTGATTTGCTTAGTTTAGGAGACAGCAGTGGGATTATGGGAGCAGTGGACTGAAGCAGGCAATCAGAACAAAACAAACAAAGTTAGAAATTTTGTAACTTTATTTGAATGAGTAAATTTTCAGTTACACATATTAACAGATAAACTACATAAAAAAACCTGTCTACCAGTAACAGTGAGGAACAGTGTGAGTTGTACAAATTACAAGAGTAGAGTTTACACAACAGAAGCTAACACAAAACTATTTACATACATACATCGTTTACATGCATTCTGGTCCATAAGTATTTGTACAGTGATTCAATTTTTATAATGTTGCCGCTGTTCTCCTTCAAAATGGATTTGCCATGAAGTTTAAGATGTGATTAAAGTGTAGACTTTCAGCTTAAATCAATAGTTTAGCAAAACATATTGTATTAACCGTTTAGAAATTACAGTCATTTTTTAATTAATCCCTCCATCACAGGCTCAAAACTACTTAGACAGTTGACTGATAAGCAGTTTCATGGCCAGGTGTGGCCTTTTCTCAGATTTATAACAAATTAAGGAGATAAATGGTCTGGAGTTGATTCCAAGTGTTGAATATGCATTTGATAGCTGTTCATAGGAACTCTCTATACGCAGTCCGAAGAGGTGACGATGCAAGTGAAGGGGGCCATCATTAGGCTGAAAAACAAAACAAAGCTATCAGAGAGACCACAGAAACCTCAGAAGTGGTCAAATCAACAATTTAGAACATTCTGTAAGTGCAACGTGAAAGGATATGTAACGGTCAAGAAGCCTTTAGTGAGAAAAATAATATTTTAATGGAACAAAGAAGCTGACCGGCCACCACTGAGTCCTCACAACTTCGGAGGTATGAATGTGAAAAGATATGTATCCCATACATATATATATATATACATACATACATACATACATACATATACACACACACCCGTATTAGCCCCACAATAGGGAAATTTCACCTCCGCATTTAACCCCTTCGTGCAGTGAAACCCCACATACACACTAGGGGGCAGTGAGCACACGTGCACCCAGGGAGCAGTTGGGGGTTAGGTGCCTTGTTCAAGGGCACTTCAGTCACATACTGTCCATTCAAGGGATTGAACCAGCGACCTTCCTGTCACAAGGCTGGTCCCCTAACCTGCAGCCAATGACTGCCCCAATATGTGTATATAACATAATATATTAAAATATATATACATTAAAAGTACTGATGACCACTGGAGTCAGATCTGGAGGTCGTGACCCTTCCCTGGACTGACTGGGAATAGGAGATGGGAGTGCTGGTAGTGCCAGTATATGCAATCCATTCCAGGCCTTCCCCAGGACACTGTCTGATCCAGGCCATACGGTAGTCACTGAATGTGAATCCAGATGCTGTACAGGTCAGTTTATGAGATTCTCCAGGTTTTTTAACCACAGCTTCAGACTGAAAACCTGCAGAATAGAAGAAGAATTAAAGCTCTGAATGAAACATGATCACAGAAAGATTCTCTCTGCTATTTCATTCTCTTATTCTAATCCTGAGACGTACATGGTAGACTAGTGATCATCAGCAGTGTTAGAGCTGTGCTGAACATGGTTGAGGTTGTGTCTGAGCTGATAAGCTCTTCTCTGCAGATCTCTCAGTGCTGTTCAGCATCTCTTCATAAAGGGAGGAGGAGGATTTGCATAGTTTCAGTTTCGGAGGTGATTACCTCACTCATTTGATAACTGTATATGCTTATGCACACTTAGAACACTGACTCTATTTATCTCACAATAGGTCTATTTTACTTGTGTGTCAATCCAGTTAAGCGTTTGTTGTGTCTTAAAATGGAAGCTAATACAAAACTGTGTTGTTTATATATGTTTTATTTCCTCAGCTGTATTTCGACTGCTTGATCTGTCCTTGTCCACCACTATTTGAAAGATTTTAAATACTGAAAATTCTTTTACAGTAATTACAGCGCTGTGCAAATCTCAGAGACCATTCACTCTTTAAATGTCCAGTCAAACCTCCATACAAGTTACTTGTACAAACAATATGGGGCACTCTGTCCTCAAGCAACAACAGTTCTCCACCTGGACACCATTCACTCTCTCTGCCGCCCAACACGCCATTGACACTAGCATGAGTGCTGCTCATGTGTGCTGGAGCCCAACCTCCGCTGCTGGTGACCAACCCCAGCTGGATGATGGCCACATTCCAGCCATTTGATGTGCCCCTCTCTGTGTGCATGCCTCACGAGCATCTGGAGGCCAGCATCGGCCAGTAGCAAGTCACTACTATATAGAGAAAATATTGCCCCTAATTTACAGTACAAGACATGGTAGACCACCAAAACTGTCCCCATCAGATAAACAGCACTTAAAGCTTTGATCTTTGACAGAGAGGAGAAAATCAAGCTGCTTCAGATCTGAAAACATCCACAAGTGTTTCTGTCTATCCTTCCACTGTTAGAAGACAATTCAGTGCTATGGGTCTGAAAGGATGTGTAGCTGTTGAGAAGAACCTCACTGAGAAAAGGAGACAAAAAAAAAGAAGGAAATTTACAAACCAAACAAAGAAGCTGGTCTTCTCAGAACACTGGACTGACCAAGCCAGAGTCCAGACCTCAACATGACTGAATGTGCTTGGGATTACTTGGATTGTGAGAAGCAAAAATACAACCAACGTCTAAGCCAGAACTTTAGAGGTGTGGAACAATATCCCTGAAAATTTCTCTGAAAGCTGAAAGCGAGACTCCTGAAAGAATAGAAGCTGTAATAAAGACAAAAGGTGGACACATTAAATACAGAAAAAAATATATTTAGTTGCTGAGGCTTCTGTATAATTACTGGTGAAATATGTTTTATGCTATTTTCTTGACACTGAAAAATAATTCACTTGTATTTCATGGTCATTTAAATAGGAAATTACATAAGTAAAGGCTGGTTTCTGACTGATGTGCAGTTCTGTGTATCTTCAGATATGAAGGTAAGTTGCCCAAGACAATCATTAAGTTGCCCACTACAAATCTTCATTTATGAGGTCATGCTGACCTCTGGTGCAGAGATGGACCCTGAATTACACATTTTTTTATTTTCATATACAACAAAAATGAATTCAATGTCATGAGAATTTCACATTTGTTTTAAACAAGTATATTTTGTCTTATTACTGATGTACTTGTCAAAAGTAGATCTTCTGAAAACAAACATTAAGTGCTCCTAACTTTGACTACATAGCAGCAGTTTTCCTCTGTAACTGAATGAGGAAGTGTTTTTGTACAGCTCTGTCACTGTTTTCTATCACTGTGAGTGTCTTGCACAGTAATACACAGCAGTGTCTTCACTCTTCAGGCTGTTCATCTGTAAGTACAGCTGACTGCTGGAGTCGGATCTGGAGATCGTGAATCTTCCCTGGACTGACTGGGAATAGGAGATGGGATTGCTATTTGTGTGTACGAATGCGATCCACTCCAATCCTTTCCCAGGAGCTTGTCTGACCCACACCATAGCATAGCTACTGAATGTGAATCCAGAAGCTGTACAGGTCAGTTTATGAGATTGTCCAGGTGTTTTAACTACAGCTTCAGACTGAGTGAGAGTCTGACTCTGAAAACCTGCAGAAAAGAAGAAGAATTAAAGTTCTGAATGAAACATGATCACAGAAAGATTTTCTCTGCTATTTCATTCTCTTATTCTAATCCTGAGACGTACATGGTAGACTAGTGATCATCAGCAGTGTTAGAGATGTGCTGAACATGGTTGAGGTTGTGTCTGAGCTGATGAGCTTTTCTCTGCAGATCTCTCAGTGCTGTTCAGCGTCTCTTCATAAAGGGAGGAGGAGGATTTGCATAGTTTCAGTTTCGGAGGTGATTACCTCACTCATCTGATAACTGTATATGCTTATGTACACTTAGAACACTGACTCTATTTATCTCACAATAGGTCTATTTTACTTGTGAGTGTATCCATTTAAGTGTTTGTTGTATCTTCAGTTAAAGTTGAAGCTAACACAAAACTGTTGTTTATATATTTTTATCTTATTAGATATTTTTGACTGCTTGATCTGTCCTTCTCCACAGCCATTTGAAAAATGTTTAAAAACAAAAAAATATTCTACAGTAATTACAGTTCTGTGCAGATGTCAGAGACCAACGTTCTTTTTTTTTAAGTGTCCAGTCAACGGCCGTTAAGTAGTTAATCGTTTTTCAGGAGATTTTTTCTGAGGAAATTAGATAAACGATAATCCACTTGCCTAATAAAGAGGAAAGTCAAAGGAAAATAAATACTGAAAAAAACTGTAATAATTGGTGTAAAATTGGAGTACAACAATTATTAACATATTGTAGCATTGGCATAGTGTAAGGCACAGGGGAGGGGATTCTACCAAGAGTAGTGCTCTTTATTGAACACCACACAGAAAGGCACACACAGTACTGAAGTCAGGGTAGAGAACACCACTAGCCATACATTTCACCCTCAGGTGACCTTCAACCGGCACTAACTAAACCCACTCCCTGACACAGAACAACAAATTGAACACATATACATTTCTTTAGACTACAAAGAACGTAAACAATGTTTAGGTCCTTTTTCTGGAGGCTGTGCACCTCCTATGAGTCTCCTTTTATGGCCATCAGCATAGGCAAGCCTTAGAAGCATCTAGAGGCCAGCACCAGCTGGTAACAGGTTACTACATAGCCCCCACTTTAAGGTCGACCATCCCCGGTCACGTCCCAGCTCGAGCCAATCCCTCGGCATGTGCACAGTCCTAGCTAGCATAAACACTCCTGTGCCCTCAGTTCTCGTCGGCAAGAGCCCCCAGTCTTCACTCAGGGCTGTGACCTCGCACACAATGCGCCATGTCAAGTCTGACGCAGCTGGAGGCGACAGTAGCAACAATGGTGCTCTACCTGGCTGCCATTCACTCCCTCCGCCCATTGCGCCATCGACACCAGCATGAATGGCACTTGTGTGTGCAGGGACCCCAACTCCGCTGCTGCTGACTGAGCTCAGCTAGACGATGGTCACCTTCGAGTTGTTTAATGTGTTTCTCATGGTGTGGACGCCTCACAAGCATCTAGAGGACAGCACAAGCCACAATAGAGAAAATGAGACCCCTTACCACTATACAAGAACTGGTAGACCACTAAAACTGTCTCCATCAGAAAAACAGCACTTAAAGCTTTCATCTTTGAGAGAGAAGAGAAAATTAAGCTGCTTCAGATCTGAAAACATTCACAGGTGTTTCTGTCCATCTTTCTACTGTGAGAAGACGACTCAGCACTATGGGTCTGAAAGGATGTGTAGCTGTTAAGAAGCCTGACTGAGAAAAGGAAACAGATACATCAAACAAAGAAACTCCTGGTCTCCTCAGAGCAATAGACAGACTACACCAAAGTCCAGACCTCAGCATCACTGAATGTGTTTGGGATTACTTGGATTTTGAGAAGCGAAAATGCTAAACCAACTTCTAAGACTGAATTTTGGAGGTGTGGAAAAATATCCATGCAAATTTCTTTGAAAACTGATAGTGAGTCTCCTGAAAAGAATGGAAGCTCTATTATAGACAAAAGGTGGACACACTAAATACTGAAAAATGATATTGTATTTAGTTGTTGAGGCATCTGTGTAATTATTTGTTAAATATGTTTTATACTTTTTTTTGACAATGAAAAAACTAACTGTGTTTTATTTTGTATTTTATTCACAGGCAATTAAATGAGTAAAGGGTGCTTTCTGACTGTTGCACTGTGCTGTGTATCTTCAGCTATGAAGGTAAGTTGCACAAGACAACCAATAAATTGTCCACTACAGAACTTCATTTATGAGGTTTCGTTGCCCTCTGGTGGGTAGATGTGCTCACAATTGCATCACTTTGTACTGCTTGATCACTTTTTATTTTCATACACAGCATGAATGAATTAAATGTTATTGTGTTATTAAAGGTTATGAGAACTTCATATTTGTTTTAGACAAGTTCATTCTGGTCCTAATGCTAATTAACTTGTCAAAATTAAATCTTCTGAAACAAACAGTAAGTCATTTTAACACTGACTGCTCTTCTCTGTAACTGAATGAGGAAGTGTTTTTGTACAGCTCTGTCACTGTTTTCTATCACTGTGAGTTTCTAGCACAGTAATACACAGCAGTGTCTTCACTCTTCAGGCTGCTCATCTGTAAGTACAGCTGACTGCTGGAGTCGGATCTGGAGATCGTGAATCTTCCCTGGACTGACTGGGAATAATAGATCGGAGTGCTTCCAGTGTATATGACTGCAATCCACTCCAGTCCTTTCCCAGGAGCCTGTCTGATCCAGGCCATAGCAGAGCCACTGAATGAGAATCCAGATCCTGTACAGGTCAGTTTATGAGATTGTCCAGGTGTTTTAACCACAGCTTCAGACTGAGTGAGAGTCTGACTCTGAAAACCTGCAGAAAAGAAGAAGAATTAAAGTTCTGAATGAAACATGATCACAGAAAGATTTTCTCTGCTATTTCATTCTCTTATTCTAATCCTGAGACGTACATGGTAGACTAGTGATCATCAGCAGTGTTAGAGATGTGCTGAACATGGTTGAGGTTGAGTCTGAGCTGATGAGCTCTTCTCTGCAGATCTCTCAGTGCTGTTCAGCGTCTCTTCATAAAGGGAGGAGGAGGATTTGCATAGTTACAGTTTCAGAGGGATCACCTCACTCATCTGATAACTGTACATGCTAATGTAGACTTATTACACTTACTCTGGTTACCTTACAATGAGCATATTTCTCCTGTATGCATATAAATACTGTTGTGTTTAATGTTTCCTCAGTAAAAATGGAGGCTAACGCAAAACTGTTTTGTTGATTTATAATTACTTAATCATATATGCTTCAACTGGCTGATCTGTTCTTCTCCACAACTACAGTTTTGGCCACCATTATTGGCACCCATGAGTTTTAAGTACATAATGTACAATATCTCAAAAATATAAACTCATGTTCAATACATAACAATACACAATAGCTTAAAAAGGTGATGGTGGGGGGGACATAAAAACAGAAATATGGACGTGTAACAGTTAACTGCACCCTTTTGATGAATTCCATTCAGATTAGACTAGATTAGACTCACCTGTGATAAATCAGGGCTCACATGACTTGGATTAACCAATGAATTATGGCTTTAATGCTTAAAAAGGCCACTTTACCTGATCCTTTTTCACCAAGTTGAGGACAAGAGCGTTGTCTAAGTCCTATTATCTCCAACCAAAAGGATAGTAAAGGGTACAAGGCCATCTCCAAAGTTCTTTGCATCCCTGTTTCAACAGTGCGTAATGTCATTAAGACATTGACTGCTCTCTAGAACGTGTGTCAAAGAGGAAAATCAGAGAGAAAAGTCTTCGAAGGTTGGTGTGATCTGTGGAAAAAACATCATGTATAACATCCAATGAGCTAAAAGCAGACCTGGAGCAGTCTGGAGTGATGTTTCAACCAGTACCAGACACAACACACACTAAACCAAGAAGCACTTCATGGGTGAAGGCCGAGGAAGACTCCACTGCTGAAAGAACGAGAAGAAGCCATGACTAAACTTTACCAAACTGTACTTAGAGAAACCACAATCCTTTTGGGTAAAAGTTTTGTGGACAGACGAAACAAAAATAGAACTCTTTGGCGATGCAGACCAGCGATTTGTTTATAGGAGATGAAATGAAGCTTACAAGCAAACAAACATCCTACCAACATTCAAACATGGTGGTGGATCCATAATGTTGTGGGCCTGCTGCTGCCTTAGGTACTGAAGACCTCAACCAAATTGAAGGAATAATGAGAACTCCAAATTCCAAAGTATTTCAGAGGGAAATTTGCTACCTAGTGTAAGGAAGTTAGGTTTGGGTTGAAGATCGTGGGTCCTTCAGCCTGATAAACACCCAAAGCACATATCAAAAAGCACAACAGTATAACTGTAAAGGAGGAAGTGTTAGGTTTTAAACCAGCCAGCAATGTGTCCTGATCACAACATTGAAAGATCTTTGGAAAATGGATCTTTTGAAATCTGCCATAGGGAGGAAACACCCTGCAAACATCCAAGAGCTGTCAGGTGCCGGAGCTGACATTGTAGCTGAGTGTATATTCCCACACTTTAACAGTGAAATTAAAAATAATAAATATAGTACAAGAATGTGTTGGAATGTGTGGCAACACCAATCCGCAATATAAGTAGTTGTTCTTAGGAAGAAAATGTTTATATTGGGCTGTTTTAGGTTCAGTAATTCAAGGACTTTTATGTTCAAGAGCCTGAAAATGGATGGAGCGGTGGGTTTTTCAGAGTAGAGCAGAGGGCTGTGTTTTTAGCTGTTACCGCTAGGGAGGTTGTTCCTTCTCACTGTGTTTGACAGTTTTCAACAAATTAAATATAAAACTGTATTATGGACTGTAACCTCGAGTCTAAGTTTCCCCCAAGAACCCTGAAGATTATAGTATTTTGCAGTTCCCCTTGATTAGCCTATGTTTAGTCTGGCCAGCTAACGTTATTATTAGCTAGCTAACATCATGTAGCCAACACTGGCTCTCTTTCTGAGACTCTAGGAGCCGATGACACAATAAAGAATTACTGTAAGTCATGAATTATGGGCCTATGCTTGATATTATACTCAGCAGTGTCTTCTCTCTTCAAGCTGGTTATCTGTGAGTACAGCTAACAGCTGGAATCAGATCTGGAGATTATGATTATGATATGAGTGATTTTGAGGGAACATCCATCAAACAGGCCCTTTACTAAAGTACACAGGACCATGACCATATAAAGTTATTAAGTTATAAAAGAGCTGTAAAATCATTTCTGTAATTTTATATAAAATCTATAAACTCTGTTTATAGTTTGATAAAACTTATACTTTATAATTGTGTTTTAGCGCCTCCTGCTGGTCAAATATTTAAAATCAGTTCCCTTGTTTAACCACTCTGGTGAGTTTTTGTACAGCTGGCTCACATGTTTGTACCACTGTGGTTTCTTGCACAGTAATACACAGCTGAGTCCTGTGCAGTCAAGCCACTCAGCTTCAGATACACCATGTTTTGGGAGTTTTGTCTGGTAATTTCAATACGTCCCTCAACAGGTTTGTCATAAACGGTTTTACTGGCATCATACCAGATCGCTCCAATGTGCACTAGTGCTTTTCCGGCCTGTTGTCTGATCCAGTGCATGCCAAAGCTTCCAAAGTTAAATCCAGATCCTCTACAGGAGAGACTCAGAGTTTCTCCAGGTTTTTTCAGCACAGAATCAGAAGGAATGGATTCAAGACTTTGGCATTTTACACCTGTCAGAAAACAGAGACTTTAAATAAAACAGATTTTGTACAACATTTAGACAGGTTTTATAGAAAAGAATGAACAACCGCATAAAACCATTTCATATCAGAAAACTCACTGCTGAAGCTGAGTAGTATCAGTAATAAGGAGAGTGTGTTCTTCATGGTGAGTGTTGATGAGACTCTACTGCTCCACTCAGCTCAGCAGCACATAAGTACTGGATGGACCCACAATACACTGGATTTGCATCATGATGTCATGAATGGTGGGGTAAACTATGAGCAATACTGATTTACTTCCATGAACTGTTCATGACAAAATATAATTTGCGTATTATTTAGTTTTCTGAAAAATAATAATATTTTATGTAATGATATGAAGTTTAGCTGTGTCAAAATTTAAAAAGAATGTAGTCACATGAACTAAGCGTATGTGAATGACGCCCATCTCCCCCTCATCACAAGGAATGTACAAGGAAGAATCTCTACTATTAGCTCTACTATAAGAGCTAATATTAGCTCTTCCAAACAAGCCAAATTAAGTACAGACACTGATTAATGATTATATGGCTATTTCACATTAGCTGAAAGTATAAATGTGTGGTGAGACTCCATGGATCATAAGTATCATTAATCATAAGCACTGTAACAGTCTTTACTTTTTAACATAAGTCAATGTAAAGAGATTCTAAGCAGTTTGGAGCATTTCTATTGGTCCATCCATCATGCAATTTTCACACAATGCAAATTACAGCTACTGAGTTCAGTTTAAAGGGAGAACTAAAAATCACAAAAGATTTTTTTGTCTTTTTTCTTTTGGACAGCGACAACATGGTGCTACCTAGTAAATATGAGTTCATACAAAAAGTATATCAGTTTCATTTTGAGGTCAGTAAACAGAATAAATATTTACACATTTTTTAAGACACCATTTTTAACACTGCAGTAAAAGCAGTAAGCTATATAAAGTACTGCATAAAGGTCCCCATTTACTTAACTTCCAGTCAAACTGACTTTTAATTACAAGTTACTCATTTTTCATCAGAAAACAGGTATTGAGTAGAGCATTCCATAAAATAAATGTAAGTATTTAATGAGTTTTTGTTTATTTATACAGGCTGATTCAAAAAAGATTCATCCGATTTCAAAGCGCCATATTTTTACAACCGTGAGGCGTCTAGGAACGAATCACATACCAACTGAAAGAGGGGATCACAGAGTTTCTGACTGTCAGTGGAAGATGGCTCCCTTCAGTCTGAGAGGAGACGAGACCCCTGAGCAGAAAACGTTCTGCGCTCTCCACGTCAATAAGAGTGAATCCGTCATAACTGTGCAGCGTGATTTTGGTGGGCAGTGAACCTCCAATAGCTCAGAGCGCTCAGCTGGGACGAGGCTGTCACTCTCTCTGTCAGCCAGACCTCAGGCTCTACCAGGTCTTCCAGGTGGTTGTTAGGAGTCCCAATTTATCTGTAGCTGCATTTGGATGGTCCACTGTAGATGCTCAGTGTATCTTTAACTAACATTCAACTGAACTGAGGTTGCATGTGAAAGGTTATATTAAATCTGTCCCTAGCCCTAAACCTAACCCTAACCTTAACCTCAAGACAAAACCTACACCTGCTCCTAAACCTAACCCTAACCTCAATGTTGTTGATAATCAACTATCACCAGAGCATTTATTAATAATGTATGTATCTGTAGATCATCTATAGGTGGCCATGCGGATAAAGTGTGAACCTTTTTTGGCCTTTTGGAAACTCCAGTTTTTCCACTTATTTTCCTTTGACTTTCTCCATCCTTATTGAAGTAGATTATCCTATAGATAATCTCCTCACAAATATCTCCAGTAAAATGAATTACTTGTACCTAATGGCTGTTTTGACTGGAAATCAATGGATTTCACTAAGTGGAAGGTGGTCTCTTTTGCACAGTAATGTAGATGGAATACATATGGGCACTTAGAGTTGCCACACTTTTGGTGGTGTATCAGATGTTGTACAGCTGTTAAGAGTCCCATTTTCTCTGTTGCCTTAAATATGCTTTATGACAACTCCTGTTTTTTTTTTAGTTTCTCCTTCCTCATATGTGGATTTTCTTATATGTAATGTCCTCAGAAATAGTTCATTAAAATTAATAACTTAATGGCCATTTTTACTGGAATTTCAATAAACAAAGGTTAGTGCACAGTACTGAGCATCATGCGGTACACTAAACAAGCAATATGTTTTTTATTATTTTTTAAGGGTGCATAGAAACTCAGAGAGTACTTTTAATAAAAAGCCTTTAAGAGTATAAAAATGTCTGTTCACTGTTTAGACTTTAGTTCTGAACAGACTGGATGGAAAGTTAAAGGGGAAATAAAAGTCCTGCTTATAGCTGTATGGACTTAATCCATGTATTACTCAGAAAAGCCTTCATCTTCTCCAGAGAGGATGTTTTTGTACAGGTTGTCTGTTGATGTGTTTCACTGTGGTTGACGAGCGCAGTAATACACAGCTGTGTCTCCAGTCTGCAGATTCTGCCCTCTTAAGGTCACTGTGCTGCTGGACGTGTCTCTAGTAACTTCAAACCTGCTTTTCAGTTTATCACTGTAGTCAGTGCCACCACCGCTACAAATCCTTCCAATCCACTCCAGGGCTTTTCCTGCAGGCTGCCGTACCCAGTGCGTACAGTAGTTGCTATCAGTCAATGAATATCCAGAAACTTTACAGGTCAGTGACATCGACTGACCGGGATTTTTGACCATGGATCCAGGCTGGGTCAGCTCAACACTGTGAACACCTGAAAATGTTAAAATTAACATTAGAAAGTGGAAAATCTATCAATACCCATAAAATGTTCTGCAGTAAGTCCAAAAGCACTCACAGGTCACAGTGGTCAGCAGCAGCAGAGATGTAGAACATGGTGTGGGGTTGAAGCTGAATGAGGGAAAGCTGCTGGTCTTTGCCTCCATCTGCTTAAATATGTATTAGAGGGAAGAATATTTGCATACAGCTGCTCTTAATGTAGATATGATTATGTGCCTGATATCAGAGACATTACTACAGTAACACATCAACTATGTACATATAAACGATGTAAATTGCCATTTAAAGTTGTCAGACAGATTTTGTTCAGTAATATAACAGTCATGTTAACATTACTGATAATCGCCATGATAGTTTTCATAACGTTTGATGTTATGACAGATAAATACACTGTAAAACAACACAAAGTAACAATATTTTCACTGTGAAAATACTGGAAAATGTGATGACCAATACCTGTTTTATTAAGGTTATGTACATGTAACTAAAGCATACATATTTTGCATTTTAACACTTGTTTTTAATATACATAGAATGAAATAGAATGTAAATTATAATCTTAATTTTACAGAAAAGTATGTCATGTGTAACATCAACTTCATTAAAGTCGGTAGCCTTTATGAAAGACGATGTCTGTATTGTAAAATGTCTGTAATTCTTAGGGATTTGCATAGTTACAGTTTCAGGGATTACCTCACTCATCTGATAACTGTATATACTTATTTAGACTTCTTAAATTCACACTGTTCACCTTAGAATTGGCCTTCTTCACCTGTGTGTTTATATATATATATATATATATATATATATATATATATATATACATACAGTTAAGTGTTACTGTATCATTTTCTAAATGAAAGCTAACACAAGACTTTATTTTATTGACCTATATTTACTATTTGAAAGATGTTTGAAGTGCTTACGCTCTTACACAACAATTACAGCACTTTGCAAAAGGCAGAGGTCACCGTTCATTCATATAACTCTCAGTCAAAATGGCCATTAAAAATGTTACTCATTGTTAATGAGATATTACTCATGAGATTAGATATAAATAAATAAATAAATAAAGATTAAAGGTTTAAGATACATAGAAAATGTGACTCCTAACTACAGTTAAAGACCTGGTAGACCACCAAATCTGTCCCAGTCAAATCAACAGTATTTAAAGCTTCCATCTCTGAAAGAAAATTCAAGCTGCTTCAGATCTGAAAACTTCCACAGGTGGAAGTTTTCAAAACTTATTCCTTTCTGGTGCTTGATCACTTTTTCTCTTCATGCACAGCATAAATGAATTAAAATGTATTTAGAACTTTTGACATTTATTTTGGACAATTTATGTCTTATTAGTACTTGTCAAAGTAATATTAATATTCACTGTATAACAGCAGCTTTCCTCTGTAATTGAATGAGGAAGTGTTTTTGTACAGCTCTGTCACTGTTTTCTATAACTGTGTCTCTCTTGCACAGTAATACACAGCAGTGTCTTCACTCTTCAGGCTGTTCATCTGTAAGTACACCTGACTGCTGGAGTCGGATCTGGAGATTGTGAATCTTCCCTGGACTGACTGGGAATAGTAGCTGGAATAGCTGTGTTCGGATATGTAAATAGAAGCAATCCACTCCAGTCCTTTTCCAGGAGCCTGTCTGATCCAAGCCATGTCATAGAGAGTGAATGTGAATCCAGATGCTGTACAGGTCAGTTTATGAGATTCTCCAGGTGTTTTAACCACAGCTTCAGACTGAGTGAGAGTCTGACTCTGAAAACCTGCAGAAAAGAAGAAGAATTAAAGTTCTGAATGAAACATGATCACAGAAAGATTTTCTCTGCTATGTCATTCTCTTATTCTACTCCTGAGACGTACATGGTAGACTAGTGATCATCAGCAGTGTTAGAGATGTGCTGAACATGGTTGAGGTTGTGTCTGAGCTGAAGAGCTCTTCCCTGCAGATCTCTCAGTGCTGCTCAGCGTCTCTTCATAAAGGGAGGAGGAGGATTTGCATAGTTACAGTTTCAGAGGGATGACATCACTCATCTGATAACTGTTCATACATTTAGACTTGCTACACTTACACTATTCTACCTTTTAGGAAGGTTGCCTGATTTCATTGCTTTTATCATTTTCCTCGTTCTCTTTTTTGTGTGATGCCCTGAAGGAGCTGCATTTATCGGATGACAACCACAATGATAAACTGTGTCAGCAGCTGGAGATTTCAAAACCACATGAGCAATCCACACCTTGCTCCATCTGAACCTCCCACCAATTATGGAGAAGCTGGTTTCAGCTTGGACGAGGCTGTCGCCCTCTCTGTCAGCCAGCCCTCAGGCTCTACCAGGCCTTCCAGGTGGTTATTAGGGGTCCCAATTTACCTGTAGCTTTTAATATGGGTAACACTTTATTTGGATGGTCCACTGTAGATGTTTTGTAGATGCTCAGTGTATCTTTAACTAACATTCAACTGAACTGATGTTGCATGTGAAAGGTTGTATTAAATCTATACCTGGCCCTAAACCTAACCCTAACCTTAAGAAAAAACATACACCTGTTCTTAAACCTAACCCTATACCCAATGTTGTTGATAATCAACTGAGTATCACGAGAATATTTGTTAATAATATACATATCTGTAGATCATCTTTAGAGCGCAATCCAAATAAAGTGTGACCTTTTTGGCCTTTTGGAAACTTAAAATGAATTACTTGTACTTAATGGGTGTTTTGACTGAAAATGAATTAAATGAAAGGTGGTCTCTTCTGCACAGGACTGTAGATGTAATACATACAGGGCACTTATAACAGTTATAACAGCTGTTAGTGTAGCTCCTGTTCTTTCACTTTCTCCTTCCTCATATGTGGATTATTGTATATGTAATGTCCTCAGTAATAACTGTGAAGAAGTAATACTCTTTTTTTTTAGTATTTTTTAAGGATAGATAGAAACTCTGACAGTACCTTTAAGTTAAAGGGGCATGAATAAACAAAGCTGTATTGACTTAATCCAAGTGTTATTAGAAAAAACACTTTACAGTGGAGATTTTCTCCAGAGAGGATGTTTTTGTACAGGGCTTCTGTTGATGTGCATCCAGTGTGACCTTAATATGTTTTTGAACTTCAGTTTTGAAAACTCCTCCTCACAAATATCTCCTGTAAAATGAATTGCTTGTACTTAATGCCAGTTTTGACTGGAAATGAGCTATTATTACACTATTGATGGTGTATTAGATGTTGCACCGCTGTTAAATGTCCCATTTTCTCTGTTGCCTTTAATACTTCCTATTAAAAAAACTGCCGTATTTTCAGTTTCTCCTTCCTCATATGTGGATTATCTCATATATAATCTTCTCAGACATATTTCATTAAAATGAATGGCCATTTTGATCTCAGAATAGATCTTATTGCATATTTTTGTATATTTCTAGTTGTATATACACCTGTAGATAGGTTTTTTGTATATATTCTTCTTTTTATATTGTATCACCTTTATTATTATTATAACTGTCCTGTGTTGTATGAGTGCTACTGGCTGCTAAATGTCCTTCGGGATCAATAAAGTATGTAACTGTCTGTCTGTCTGTCTGTCTGTCTACCTACCTACCTACCTACCTAGTGGAATTTCAATGAACAAAGGGAGCTCTCTGACTAATGCACAGTACTGTACATCACACGGAACACTGTAACTCTGCTATATAAATGATGTAAACTTCTAAATAAAGTTGTCAGAAAGATTTTCTTCAGTAATATAACAGTGTCATGTTAACATTACTGATAATTGCCATGATAGTTTTCATAATAGTTTGATGTTATGACAGATAAATACACTGTAAAGCAACACAAAGTAACAATATTTTCACTGTGAAAATTCTTGAAAATGTAATGATCAATACTTGTTTTAGTAAGGTTAATTACATGTAACTAAACCGTACATATTTTGCATTTTAACACAGCTGTTTTTAATATACAGAAATAGAAGGTAAATTATTGCCTTAATTTTACAGAAAAGTATGTCATGTGTAACATTAACTTCATTAAAGTTGGCAGCCTTTATGAAAGACGATGTCTGTATTGTAAAATGTCTAATTTTTAGGGATTTGCATAGTTACAGTTTCAGAGTGATTACCTCACTCATCTGATAACTGTTTGTACTTATTTAGACTACTTAAACTCACACTGTTCACCATACAAAAGGCCTTTTTCACCTGTGTGTGTGTATATATATATATATATATATATATATATAGATAGATATAGATAGATAGATAGATATAGATATAGATAAAAGATATACAGTTAAGTGTTTAATGTATACTTTTTTAAATGAAAGCTAACAAGACTGTTTTATTGACCTACATTTACTATTTGAAAGATGTTTGAAGCACTTATGGTCTTACACAACAACAATTACAGCACTTTGCAACTTAAAATGTTACTCATTTTTAATGACATATTACTCAGGAGATTAGATATGACAATCCACTTGCTTAAATAAGTAGAAAATCTAAAGAAAATGAGCATAAATAAATAAATAAGTAAATAAATAATTTAATTTATTAATAACAGTAGCCTCTAAAACTGGGGAATAAACAGTTCAAGATACAGAGAAAATGTGACTCCTAACTACAGTTAAAGACCTGGGAGACCACTAAATCTGTCCCAGTCAGATCAACAGTACTTAAAATGTCCAACTCTGAAAGAAAATCAAGCTGCTTCAGATCTGAAAACATCCGCAGGTGTTTCTGTCCATCTTTCCACTGCGAGAAGACGACTCAGTACTGTGAGTCTGAAAGGATGTTTAACTGTTAAAACTGCACAACATAAATGTTAAATCAGTTGGTATTTACATAAACACGAAATTGAACGGTACTCTGAGTCACTGAGCACCGCTGCATATAAGCTTCACTGCACATGAATGGGGAAGTGTTTTTTATAAAAAAAAACTAAACTGACAGCAAAACTCTTGAAAAAAATGAAAGCTGTATTAAGGACAAAAAGGGGCAAACTAAATACTGAAAATATATTACATTCATTGTTGAGGCTTCTGTGTCTTTCTGGAATAAGTTTGTTTTAGGTTTTTTTCCTGACACTGCAAAATAATTATCATATACTTAAAATTTGTTCAATTTGATGGACAATTTAAAAAAGAAAGGGTGGTTTCTAACAGTGCCGTATGTCTTCAGCTAGGACAACCAATAAATTGTCCACTACAGAACTTCATTTATGAGGTCATGTTGCCCTTTGGTGGTTAGATGGGCCCTGAATTATACCATTTTCTCATGCTTGATCACTTTTTCTCTTCATGCACAGCATAAATGAATTCAAACACATTTAGAACTTTTGACACTTATTTTGGACGATTTATGTCTTATCAGTACTTGTCAAAGTAGATCTTCTAAAAAAACAAACATTAAGTGCTCTTAATATTCACTGTATAACAGCAGTTTTCCTCTGTAACTGAATGAGGAAGTGTTTTTGTACAGCTCTGTCACTGTTTTCTATCACTGTGACTCTCTTGCACAGTAATACACAGCAGTGTCTTCACTCTTCAGGCTGCTCATCTGTAAGTACAGCTGACTGCTGGAGTCGGATCTGGAGATCGTGAATCTTCCCTGGACTGACTGGGAATAATAGATCGGAGTGCTTCCAGTGTATATGACTGCAATCCACTCCAGTCCTTTCCCAGGAGCCTGTCTGATCCAGGCCATAGCAGAGCCACTGAATGAGAATCCAGAAGCTGTACAGGTCAGTTTATGAGATTCTCCAGGTGTTTTAACCACAGCTTCAGACTGAGTGAGAGTCTGACTCTGAAAACCTGCAGAAAAGAAGAAGAATTAAAGTTCTGAATGAAACATGATCACAGAAAGATTTTCTCTGCTATTTCATTCTCTTATTCTAATCCTGAGACGTACATGGTAGACTAGTGATCATCAGCAGTGTTAGAGATGTGCTGAACATGGTTGAGGTTGTGTCTGAGCTGATGAGCTCTTCTCTGCAGATCTCTCAGTGCTGTTCAGCGTCTCTTCATAAAGGGAGGAGGAGGATTTGCATAGTTACAGTTTCAGAGGGATTACCTCACTCATCTGATAACTGTTCATACATTTAGACTTGCTACACTCACACTATTCTACCTTTTAGGAAGGTTGCCTGATTTCATTGCTTTTATCATGTTTCTCGTTCTCTTTTTTTGTGTGATGCCCTGAAGGAGCTGCACTTATCGGATGACAACCACAATGATAAACTGTGTCAGCAGCTGGAGATTTCAAAACCACATGAGCAATCCACACCTTGCTCCATCTCCAACACCTCCTCACCCCATCTGAACCTCCCACCAATTATGGAGAAGCTGGTTTCAGCTTGGACGAGGCTGTCGCCCTCTCTGTCAGCCAGCCCTCAGGCTCTACCAGGCCTTCCAGGTGGTTATTAGGGGTCCCAATTTACCTGTAGCTTTTAATATGGGTAACACTTTATTTGGATGGTCCACTGTAGATGTTTTGTAGATGCTCAGTGTATCTTTAACTAACATTCAACTGAACTGATGTTGCATGTGAAAGGTTGTATTAAATCTATACCTGGCCCTAAACCTAACCCTAACCTTAAGAAAAAACATACACCTGTTCTTAAACCTAACCCTATACCCAATGTTGTTGATAATCAACTGAGTATCACGAGAATATTTGTTAATAATATACATATCTGTAGATCATCTTTAGAGCGCAATCCAAATAAAGTGTGACCTTTTTGGCCTTTTGGAAACTTAAAATGAATTACTTGTACTTAATGGGTGTTTTGACTGAAAATGAATTAAATGAAAGGTGGTCTCTTCTGCACAGGACTGTAGATGTAATACATACAGGGCACTTATAACAGTTATAACAGCTGTTAGTGTAGCTCCTTTTTTTTTCACTTTCTCCTTCCTCATATGTGGATTATTGTATATGTAATGTCCTCAGTAATAACTGTGAAGAAGTAATACTCTTTTTTTTTAGTATTTTTTAAGGATAGATAGAAACTCTGACAGTACCTTTAAGTTAAAGGGGCATGAATAAACAAAGCTGTATTGACTTAATCCAAGTGTTATTAGAAAAAACACTTTACAGTGGAGATTTTCTCCAGAGAGGATGTTTTTGTACAGGGCTTCTGTTGATGTGCATCCAGTGTGACCTTAATATGTTTTTGAACTTCAGTTTTGAAAACTCCTCCTCACAAATATCTCCTGTAAAATGAATTGCTTGTACTTAATGCCAGTTTTGACTGGAAATGAGCTATTAATACACTATTGATGGTGTATTAGATGTTGCACCGCTGTTAAATGTCCCATTTTCTCTGTTGCCTTTAATACTTCCTATTAAAAAAACTGACGTATTTTCAGTTTCTCCTTCCTCATATGTGGATCTCTCATATATAATCTTCTCAGACATATTTCATTAAAATGAATGGCCATTTTGATCTCAGAATAGATCTTATTGCATATTTTTGTATATTTCTAGTTGTATATACACCTGTAGATAGGTTTTTTGTATATATTCTTCTTTTTATATTGTATCACCTTTATTATTATTATAACTGTCCTGTGTTGTATGAGTGCTACTGGCTGCTAAATGTCCTTCGGGATCAATAAAGTATGTAACTGTCTGTCTGTCTGTCTGTCTGTCTGTCTGTCTGTCTACCTACCTACCTACCTACCTAGTGGAATTTCAATGAACAAAGGGAGCTCTCTGACTAATGCACAGTACTGTACATCACACGGAACACTGTAACGAAGTAATATTTAATCTTTTATTTTTTAAGGGTGTATAGAAACTCAGAGAGTACTAATAAAAAGTCTTTAAGAGTATAAAAATGTACATCTGTTCACTGTTAAGACTTTAGTTCTGAACTTCAGACTGAATGGAGATCGTCTACAGGGGGGATGTTTTTGTACAGGGTGTCTGTTGATGTGTCTCACTGTGGTATTCACGAGCGCAGTAATACACAGCTGTGTCTCCAGTCTGCAGATTCTATCCTCTTAAGGTCACTGTGCTGCTGGACGTGTCTCTAGTAACTTCAAGCCTGCTTTTCAGTTTATCACTGTGGGCAGTGTAACCACTTCCACATATCACTCCAATCCACTCCAGGGCTTTTCCTGCAGGCTGCCGTATCCAGTATGTACAGTAGTTGCTATCAGTCAGTGAATATCCAGAAACTTTACAGGTCAGTGACATCGACTGACCAGGATTTTTGACCATGGATCCAGGCTGGGTCAGCTCAACACAGTGAACACCTGAAAAGGTTATAATTAACATTAGAAAGTGGAAAATCTATCAATACCCATAAAATGTTCTGCAGTAAGCCCGAAAGCACTCACAGGTCACAGTGGTCAGCAGCAGCAGCAGAGATGTAGAGAACATGGTGTGGGGTTGAAGCTGAATGAGGGAAAGCTGCTGGTCTTTGCCTCCATCTGCTTAAATATGTATTAGAGGGAAGAATATTTGCATACAGCTGCTCTAATCTTAATGTAGATATGATTATGTGCCTGATATCAGAGACACTACTACAGTAACACATCAACTCTGCTATATAAATCATCTAAACTTCTAAATAAAGTTGTCATGAAAGATTTTCTTCAGTAATATAACAGTGTCATGTTAAAATTACTGATAATTGCCATGATAGTTTTCATAATAGTTTGATGTCAGATAAATACACTGTAAAGCAACACAAAGTAACAATATTTTCACTGTGAAAATTCTTGAAAATGTAATGATCAATACTTGTTTTAGTAAGGTTAATTACATGTAACTAAACCATACATATTTTGCATTTTAACACAGCTGTTTTTAATATACAGAAATAGAAGGTAAATTATTGCCTTAATTTTACAGAAAAGTATGTCATGTGTAACATTAACTTCATTAAAGTTGGCAGCCTTTATGAAAGACGATGTCTGTATTGTAAAATGTCTAATTTTTAGGGATTTGCATAGTTACAGTTTCAGAGTGATTACCTCACTCATCTGATAACTGTTTGTACTTATTTAGACTACTTAAACTCACACTGTTCACCATACAATAGGCCTTTTTCACCTGTGTGTGTATATATATATATATATATATATATATATATATATATATATATATATATATATATATATATAGATAGATAGATAGATATAGATATAGATAAAAGATATACAGTTAAGTGTTTAATGTATACTTTTTTAAATGAAAGCTAACAAGACTGTTTTATTGACCTACATTTACTATTTGAAAGATGTTTGAAGCACTTATGGTCTTACACAACAACAATTACAGCACTTTGCAACTTAAAATGTTACTCATTTTTAATGACATATTACTCAGGAGATTAGATAGGACAATCCACTTGCTTAAATAAGTAGAAAATCTAAAGAAAATGAGCATAAATAAATAAATAAGTAAATAAATAATTTAATTTATTAATAACAGTAGCCTCTAAAACTGGGGAATAAACAGTTCAAGATACAGAGAAAATGTGACTCCTAACTACAGTTAAAGACCTGGGAGACCACTAAATCTGTCCCAGTCAGATCAACAGTACTTAAAATGTCCAACTCTGAAAGAAAATCAAACTGCTTCAGATCTGAAAACATCCGCAGGTGTTTCTGTCCATCTTTCCACTGCGAGAAGACGACTCAGTACTGTGAGTCTGAAAGGATGTTTAACTGTTAAAACTGCACAACATAAATGTTAAATCAGTTGGTATTTACATAAACACGAAATTGAACGGTACTCTGAGTCACTGAGCACCGCTGCATATAAGCTTCACTGCACATGAATGGGGAAGTGTTTTTTATAAAAAAAAAAACTAAACTGACAGCAAAACTCTTAAAAAAAATGAAAGCTGTATTAAGGACAAAAAGGGGCAAACTAAATACTGAAAATATATTACATTAATTGTTGAGGCTTCTGTGTCTTTCTGGAATAAGTTTGTTTTAGGTTTTTTTCCTGACACTGCAAAATAATTATCATATACTTAAAATTTGTTCAATTTGATGGACAATTTCAAAAAGAAAGGGTGGTTTCTAACAGTGCCGTATGTCTTCAGCTAGGACAACCAATAAATTGTCCACTACAGAACTTCATTTATGAGGTCATGTTGCCCTCTGGTGGTTAGACGGGCCCTGAATTGCACCATTTTCTCATGCTTGATCACTTTTTCTTTCTTTATGCACAGCATAAATGAATTCAAACGCATTTAGAACTTTTGACATTTATTTTGGAATATTTATGTCTTATCAGTACTTGTCAAAGTAGATCTTCTAAAAAAACAAACATTAAGTGCTCTTAATATTCATTGTATAACAGCAGCGTTCCTCTGTAACTGAATGAGGAAGTGTTTTTGTACAGCTCTGTCACTGTTTTCTATCACTGTGAGTCTCTTGCACAGTAATACACAGCAGTGTCTTCACTCTTCAGGCTGCTCATCTGTAAGTACAGCTGACTGCTGGAGTCAGATCTAGAGATCGTGAATCTTCCCTGGACTGACTGGGAATAGTAGATGGGAGTACTGGATGTGCCAATTACTGCAATCCACTCCAGTCCTTTTCCAGGAGCCTGTCTGATCCAGGCCATAGCAGAGCCACTGAATGAGAATCCAGAAGCTGTACAGGTCAGTTTATGAGATTCTCCAGGTTTTTTAACCACAGCTTCAGACTGAGTGAGAGTCTGACTCTGAAAACCTGCAGAAAAGAAGAAGAATTAAAGTTCTGAATGAAACATGATCACAGAAAGATTTTCTCTGCTATTTCATTCTCTTATTCTACTCCTGAGACATACATGGTAGACTAGTGATCATCAGCAGTGTTAGAGATGTGCTGAACATGGTTGAGGTTGAGTCTAAGCTACTGAGCTCTTCTCTGCAGATCTCTCAGTGCTGTTCAGCGTCTCTTCATAAAGGGAGGAGGAGGATTTGCATAGTTACAGTTTCAGAGGGATTACCTCACTCATCTGATAACTGTTCATACATTTAGACTTGCTACACTCACACTATTCTACCTTTTAGGAAGGTTGCCTGATTTCATTGCTTTTATCAAGTTCCTCGTTCTCTTTTTTTGTGTGATGCCCTGAAGGAGCTGCACTTATCGGATGACAACCACAACAATGAACTGTATCAGCAGCTGGAGATTTCAAAACCACATGAGCAATCCACACCTTGCTCCATCTCCAACACCTCCTCACCCCATCTGAACCTCCCACCAATTATGGAGAAGCTGGTTTCAGCTGGGACAAGGCTGTCACTCTCTCTGTCAGCCAGCCCTCAGGCTCTACCAGGCCTTCCAGGTGGTTATTAGGAGTCCCAATTTATCTGTAGCTTTTAATATGGGTAACACTTTATTTGGATGGTCCACTGTAGATGTTTTGTAGATGCTCAGTGCATCTTTAACTAACATTCAACTGAACTGAGGTTGCATGTGAAAGGTTGTATTAAATCTATCCCATTGCCCTAAACCTAACCCTAACCTTAACCTTAAGACAAAACCTACACCTGCTCTTAAACCTATTATTACACTATTGATGGTGTATTAGATGTTGCACCGCTGTTAAATGTCCCATTTTCTCTGTTGCCTTTAATACTTCCTATTAAAAAAACTGCCGTATTTTCAGTTTCTCCTTCCTCATATGTTGATTCTCATATATAATCTTCTCAGACATATTTCATTAAAATGAATGGCCATTTTGATCTCAGAATAGATCTTATTGCATATTTTTGTATATTTCTAGTTGTATATACACACCTGTAGATAGGTTTTTTGTATATATTCTTCTTTTTATATTATATCACCTTTATTATTATTATAACTGTCCTGTGTTGTATGAGTGCTACTGGCTGCTAAATGTCCTTCGGGATCAATAAAGTATGTAACTGTCTGTCTGTCTGTCTGTCTGTCTTTCTACCTACCTACCTACCTAGTGGAATTTCAATAAACAAAGGGAGCTCCCGGACTGTTGCACAGTACTGTACATCACACGGATTATTATTATTATTTTTTATTTTTTTTTAAGGGTGCATAGAAACTCAGAGTACTAATAAAAAGTCTTTAAGAGTATAAAAATGTCTGTTCACTGTTAAGACTTTAGTTCTGAACTTCAGACTGAATGGAAAGTTAAAGGGGAAATAAAAGTCCTGCTTATAGCTGTATTGACTTAATTCATGTGTTACTCAGAAAAAGCCTTTGGAGATCGTCTACAGGGGGGGATGTTTTTGTACAGGGTTCCTGTTGATGTGTCTCACTGTGGTATTCACGAGCGCAGTAATACACAGCTGTGTCTCCAGTCTGCAGATTCTGCCCTCTTAAGGTCACTGTGCTGCTGGACGTGTCTCTAGTAATTTCAAACTTGCTTTTCAGTTTATCACTGTAGTCAGTGCCACCACCACTACAAATCCTTCCAATCCACTCCAGAGCTTTTCCTGCAGGCTGCTGTATCCAGTGCGTACAGTAGCTGCTATCAGTCAGTGAATATCCAGAAACTTTACAGGTCAGTGACATCGACTGACCAGGATTTTTGACCATGGATCCAGGCTGGGTCAGCTCAACACAGTGAACACCTGAAAAGGTTATAATTAACATTAGAAAGTGGAAAATCTATCAATACCCATAAAATGTTCTGCAGTAAGCCCAAAAGCACTCACAGGTCACAGTGGTCAGCAGCAGCAGCAGAGATGTAGAGAACATGGTGTGGGGTTGAAGCTGAATGAGGGAAAGCTGCTGGTCTTCACCTCCATCTGCTTAAATATGTATTAGAGGGAAGAATATTTGCATACAGCTGCTCTAATCTTAATGTAGATATGATTATGTGCCTGATATCAGAGACACTACTACAGTAACACATCAACTCTGCTATATAAATCATCTAAACTTCTAAATAAAGTTGTCATGAAAGATTTTCTTCAGTAATATAACAGTGTCATGTTAAACATTACTGATAATTGCCATGATAGTTTTCATAATAGTTTGATGTTATGACAGATAAATACACTGTAAAGCAACACAAAGTAACAATACTTTTCACTGTGAAAATTCTTGAAAATGTAATGATCAATACTTGTTTTAGTAAGGTTAATTACATGTAACTAAACCATACATATTTTGCATTTTAACACAGCTGTTTTTAATATACAGAAATAGAAGGTAAATTATTGCCTTAATTTTACAGAAAAGTATGTCATGTGTAACATTAACTTCATTAAAGTTGGCAGCCTTTATGAAAGACGATGTCTGTATTGTAAAATGTCTCTAATTTTTAGGGATTTGCATAGTTACAGTTTCAGAGTGATTACCTCACTCATCTGATAACTGTTTGTACTTATTTAGACTTCTTAAACTCACACTGTTCACCATACAATAGGCCTTTTTCACCTGTGTGTGTGTATATATATATATATATATATATATATATATATATATATATATATAGATAGATATAGATAAAAGATATACAGTTAAGTGTTTAATGTATACTTTTTTAAATGAAAGCTAACACAAGACTGTTTTATTGACCTACATTTACTATTTGAAAGATGTTTGAAGCACTTACGGTCTTACACAACAACAATTACAGCACTTTGCAACTTAAAATGTTACTCATTTTTAATGACATATTACTCAGGAGATTAGATATGACAATCCACTTGCTTAAATAAGTAGAAAATCTAAAGAAAATGAGCATAAATAAATAAATAAATAAATAATTTAATTTATTAATAACAGTAGCCTCTAAAACTGGGGAATAAACAGTTCAAGATACAGAGAAAATGTGACTCCTAACTACAGTTAAAGACCTGGGAGACCACTAAATCTGTCCCAGTCAGATCAACAGTACTTAAAATGTCCAACTCTGAAAGAAAATCAAGCTGCTTCAGATCTGAAAACATCCGCAGGTGTTTCTGTCCATCTTTCCACTGCGAGAAGACGACTCAGTACTGTGAGTCTGAAAGGATGTTTAACTGTTAAAACTGCACAACATAAATGTTAAATCAGTTGGTATTTACATAAACACGAAATTGAACGGTACTCTGAGTCACTGAGCACCGCTGCATATAAGCTTCACTGCACATGAATGGGGAAGTGCTTTTTATAAAAAAAAAACTAAACTGACAGCAAAACTCTTGAAAAAAAGGAAGCTGTATTAAGAACAAAAAGTGGTCACACTAAATACTGGAAAAAGTTTGTTTTATGCTTTTTTTTCCTGACACTGCAAAATAATTATCATATACTTAAAATTTGTTCATTTTGATGGACAATTTAAGAAAGAAAGGGTGGTTTCTAACAGTGCCGTATGTCTTCAGCTAGAACACCAATAAATTGTCCACTACAGAACTTCATTTATGAGGTCATGTTGCCCTCTGGTGGTTAGACGGGCCCTGAATTGCACCATTTTCTCATGCTTGATCACTTTTCATTTTCACGCACAGCATAAATGAATTAAATGCTAAATACGTTTTATTTTGGACAATTTTGATCTTATTAGTATTTGTCAAAGTAGATCTTCTGAAAACAAACAAGCAGTTAGTGCTCTTAATATTGACTGCATAACAGCTGCTTTCCTCTGTAACTGAATGGGGAAGTGTTTTTGTACAGCTCTGTCACTGTTTTCTATCACTGTGAGTGTCTTGCACAGTAATACACAGCAGTGTCTTCACTCTTCAGGCTGCTCATCTGTAAGTACAGCTGACTGCTGGAGTCGGATCTGGAGATCGTGAATCTTCCCTGGACTGACTGAGAATAGGAGATGGGAGAGCTGTATGTGCTTATATATGCAATCCACTCCAGTCCTTTTCCAGGAGCCTGTCTGACCCAGGCCATACGGTAGTTACTGAACATGAATCCAGATGCTGTACAGGTCAGTTTTTGAGACTCTCCAGGTTTTATAACCACAGCTTCAGACTGAGTGAGAGTCTGACTCTGAAAACCTGCAGAAAAGAAGAAGAATTAAAGTTCTGAATGAAACATGATCACAGAAAGATTTTCTCTGCTATTTCATTCTCTTATTCTAATCCTGAGACGTACATGGTAGACTAGTGATCATCAGCAGTATTAGAGATGTGCTGAACATGGTTGAGGTTGTGTCTGAGCTGATGAGCTTTTCTCTGCAGATCTCTCAGTGCTGTTCAGCATCTCTTCATAAAGGGAGGAGGAGGATTTGCATAGAGGTGATTACCTCACTCATCTGATAACTACACACATTTAGACTTACTACACTCACACTATTGTACTTTTTTGGAAAGTTACCCTATTTAATGCTTTATCATATCCCCCATTCTCTGTTCTTTGAGATGCATCAAATTGTATTTAATGGCCTTTTGAAAGTAGCTGTACTTAATATATAATAGGTTCACTCACTGTACCTTTTTATCCCATACCCCACCATCACAAAGCCTAACTTTAATATATATATAAACCACACTATAATATATATATATATACTTTAACAAGTATATCACGTCATTTATTCATGTGGTTCGACATATTGATCTGTACTCCTCCAAATCTTACAGAAAGCTATTTAAAAGGTGTAAATTCTTCTATGAGAAGAAATCTTCTTCTACCACAAGCCACAATGGTAAGGGGCCGAACCATTAGATACTCACTACAAGGCTTATGACAGTTACTGCTAATAACATTATAATTATATAAAATAATTATAATGATAAAAAGTTCAAAGTTTAGGTGTCTTGGAACAGAAAACCAGCTAGATGGCTAACATTGGCATTATTAGCTAACAAAGAACTACCCTAAAGTCATGAATTATGGGGATATGCTTGATATTATACACAGCAATACACAGCAACATATTCACTCTGTAGGCTGCTTATCTGTGAGTACAGATAATAGCTGGAATCAGATCTGAAGACTGTGAATCTTCTCATGACCATGAAGACCTTTAAGAGAGTATAACCATGAAAGAGTTGTAAAATCAAATAAAAGAGTCAAATCAATTCTATCATTTTATATCAAACCTATAAAACCCAGTTTGTAGTTGTTAAAAACTGCAATGTATTTGTTATGTTTTAGCGCCTCCTGCTGTCAATATTTAACGTCAGTTCCTTTGTTTAACCACTCTGGTGAGCTTTTGTGCAGCTATCTCACATGTTTGTACCACTGTGGTTTCTTGCACAGTAATACACAGCTGAGTCCTGTGCAGTCAAGCCACTCAGCTTCTGATACAGCATGTTTTGGGAGTTTTGTCTGGTAATTTCAATACGTCCCTCAACAGGTTTGTCGTAAGCAGTTTTACTGGAATCATACCTGATTGTCCCAATGTGCACTAGTGCTTTTCCAGCCTGTTGTCTGATCCAGTTCATGCCATAGCAGGGATGTCACTAGAAATTCATGGATGGGGGCTAAGCCTGTACTACGGGCTGTCTGGGAGCATGGCCCCCAAAGAGATTTTTTTTAATTGCCCCAGAATGTTTAGAATCCACTTTTAGACTAGCAACAGCTAGACAATGTCAAGTACATCAGCCGTGTTAAGTATATCAAAACATGGTTATGTGGTCAAATTGGCACAGTAGATCTGTCTCTTCATAGTTTGTATTAAACACAGAGCCAGTATAACAGACACTATATCCATCCACTTACAGCAGGCACAGATCAAGCAAAGCTACTGAAGTCAAGCAGTGCTCTCTCCTATCTCTTAGACAACCTGCAAAGTCCTAAATATATTATTCAAACACACAGATTATGAATAGTTGAGTCTCAGTTGGTTCAATCAGAAAGAGTGAAATTTTGCTCTGTAGGCCTGTTTAATAAGCTGGCTGACAGAATTTCATGGTCATGGTGACAAATATTATATTTCTCAGTTAAGTTACATTAAATATAGTATTAATTTTAACTGAAAGCTTATAAAACTCTCCCTCACCTTCTTCTTGATGACTGACCTCCATAAGATCTGCTCCTTCAGTCCTGTGAGTCTCCTTCAGCTTCTTTCTCTGCATCTCTTCCTGTGTTTAGTAATGCATTAATTTTATTAGTCAGATTTACAAGAAATAATGATCAATCACTTTAATGTTTTTGTTTAACTGGTAAAAAACTTCATCTGACTGGCTTTTGACAAAGCTGCTTCCTCTTAATTTCCATCTACATGTTGAGGAATTGAGGGATATAAAACTGTGTTTGAGTTCAGACCAGGCCTTCAACATGGTGGTGGCAGTATGAGAGAAGACTGAGTGAGGGAGGGTGGAACTCTGAGAACTTGGGCTGGAGTTCTGGGCAGTTTCTGCTTGTAGCTAGAAGGCCAGACCCCCTCATAGCTGTAGCAGGATTGATGTAGGACTGAGGAACTGGGAAGAGAAATAATATTGTAAATCCTCATTTCATAGTTTTGAAGGTCTCACAACTCTGACCATCCATGAAGAGAATTCTTTATTTAATCAATTGGACTTCAGACAAACTTCAAATCAAGAAACATTCAGAAGGACAGACACTGGATACATATGAATATCATACAATGTTGTAAGACATATAAACTGAATTCTTCTTCTTCGTAGGAGGGAGCAGTTGTGTCAAATGTTTCTATTAAGGCAGAGCAGCAGGACACATGCAGCTCGTCTGATGTGGAATCCCACTTCGAAGACCCTGAATGTGGACTTTTGTCTGCAAGGATGTCGACTCTCCACCTTTCTACTGTGGAACTGCAGACTGAAACACAAGGTATGTTAGAATACACCACATTCTTCTGTGTGATGCACAAGCTGACTACTTTCTAATGGGTGGACATTTTTTTTTCTTACTAAAGGTGACAGTTATGAAGTGGTGGATTTTGATTTATATCATTAATGAAATATCTGGAGAAGTTGTCCAGCCACACCTGTCAGAGAGACGTCCTCACATCTCGAACATCACCTGTTTCTGACCATGAGGTAAGAAACCTCTACTAATGTACATGTAAAGATGAAAACCCGTGAGAAAGGGTGTTCAATAAAATAATTGAGGCAATGGAGTGCGAATTTGGCACGATGGGGATGAGGTGACCCACAGCCAGGTCCATGGAGTTACCGCTGCACCACTGGAAAGCACAGGTAACTATAGGTTAAACACCTAAAGGAAAGGTGAGAAAAGGACGAACAAAGGAGATGCTGAAAGCAGCTCAAACAAAGGCTGAACTAGAAATGTGAAATAAAAGATAATCAGAAAACAAAATGACACTTCCACTGTAATTATGAAGGGAAGGCAGACTTTATGTTTCACTTGTTTGATCTTAGTGGAACAAACACCTTTTGTATGGCTTGGAGCCATTTGTAGCTCAAGCCGTCTTGTGTTTTTTTTCTTTTTTGTAGTTTTGGGGCAATTACTCTCTTTTGTTTTCCCAGCCCACTTTTCTGTTCTGTTTGTTTAAATACCCACCTGGCCTGCGTACCATACCAGTCACCCCTCTGCAAAGGTGTGACAAGGGGCTGCTGTTTGCCACAGCCTTAAGTAGAGGAGTCCACAGGTGTGTCAGGTTGGGCCTAATCAACCCGAGGGCTTCTGGGAATTGGAGTTCCCTGAAGTTATGGCACTTCGCTGCCGTCACCCTCTGCTGGCTGCCGGTGGGCACCTTACAGTGATGTTGTTTCACCCGAAGAACTGTCCTGACAGCCCATTTCATGTCATGTGTAAAGTCAATTTGATATCAGTGTTGACAGCCTTTATTACAGATGGTGCTTAATGTAATTAGCCTTTAAATGTTTGTTGGTTTATGTCAGTTGACATGGCTTATATAGATGTCATGTAGCCTTATGAACACTGGCCTAGCATGAACATCTAGCAATGCCCTAGCAACAGCCTTGAATACTGTAGCAAGCACATAGTAACACCATAGCAACTGCCTCCTTTGCAACTGCTCAGTAACACATTTGCAGCCACCTACAGTTCTACAGCAACCACCTAGCAACAGTTATTATAATGACATTTCACAATAAAAAGTTTCATGACAGCCCAATGTCAGAAAGAATCAGTTTCATGTCACATGTAACATCAACTTGACATCAAAGTTGACCGCCTTTATGACAGACGATGCCTATTGTTTTGTTTTTTGTTTGTTTTTGTTTTGTTTTTTTTTGTTTTTTGGGTTTATGTCAGTTGCCATGACAAATATATGCAGTTTTTGATGAACACTGCCCTAATGGAAGGTGTTACCGACAGGTTATTTGTGTAATATCACATTTCCACATGCAATATTTTTGGAAAAGGTAATGTAAATTATGAAGCATATTTCGGTTAAAAATACCAGTCTTACTCTATGCCTCTGACATCGATCAACAACTGCACAAAAGAAGTTACTGATCTGAAAATGATATCTTTTTAATTAAAACCGCATTATATAAATGGTAAATCAAAACGTTTTTACATAAACACTGCTGTAGTGGCAAAGTGATAAGTGGCTTTCTGAGGCTCAGAGAAACTGAACAGTACTCTGAGTCACTGAGCACCACAGCATTTAAGCTTTACTGTAACTGAATGAGGAAGTGTTTTTGTACAGCTCTGTCACTGTTTTCTATCACTGTGAGTCTCGTCTTGCACAGTAATACACAGCAGTGTCTTCACTCTTCAGGCTGTTCATCTGTAAGTACAGCTGACTGCTGGAGTCGGATCTGGAGATCGTGAATCTTCCCTGGACTGACTGGGAATAGTAGATGGGAGAGCTGTCTGTGTGTATAAAGGCGATCCACTCCAGTCCTTTCCAAGGAGCCTGTCTGATCCAGGCCATAGGATAGCTACTGAATGTGAATCCAGAAGCTGTACAGGTCAGTTTATGAGATTGTCCAGGTGTTTTAACCACAGCTTCAGACTGAGTGAGAGTCTGACTCTGAAAACCTGCAGAAAAGAAGAAGAATTAAAGTTCTGAATGAAACATGATCACAGAAAGATTTTCTCTGCTATTTCATTCTCTTATTCTAATCCTGAGACGTACATGGTAGACTAGTGATCATCAGCAGTGTTAGAGATGTGCTGAACATGGTTGAGGTTGTGTCTGAGCTGATGAGCTCTTCTCTGCAGATCTCTCAGTGCTGCTCAGCGTCTCTTCATAAAGGGAGGAGGAGGATTTGCATAGTTACAGTTTCAGAGGGATTACATCACTCATCTGCTAGCTGTACAAAATTATATAGTCTGAGAAGACTCACACTTTATCTCCCACCATGTCTTCTTTACTTGTCTGTATATCCAGTTAAGCATTTGCTGTATCTTTAGTTAAAATTGAACCTGCACTTTTATCTCAGTAAATATATTTTTGCTGGTTAAAAACTGAAAATTCTTATACAATAATTACAGTACGGTGCAAATGTCAAAAACCAGCCTTCATTTTTCATTTCCAGTCAAAACAGCCATTAAGTATGAAGTAGTAATTTTTCAGCAGATATTTCTGAGGAGATTAGATATATGATCATCCACTTAGGTGAGGAAGAGGAAAGTCCAAAAAAAATAAGTTTCCAAAACTAACATATTGTAGCATCGATGTAGTGTACGACACATGGAGGCCATTAATCCACCATGAGAAGTTCTCTTTATTGAACACCACACAGAAAGGCACACACACAGCACTGAACTCACAGGGGAGGTCACCACTAGACATACATTTGGTGACCACCAGCCCACACTAACTAAATCCATTCCCTGACACAGAGCAGCAAAAGAAACACTTACAAATACCTTTAAACTAACAAACAACAATGTAAACATTTAAGTCCCTTTTCTGGAGGCTGCGCACCACCCATGAGTGTCTGGAAGCCCACATAAGCCAGTAGCAGATCGCTACATTGCCCCCCCTTTAAAGGTCGACCGTCCTCGGCGACCCACTAGCTCAAGCCAAGCCCCTGGGCATGTGGACAGTCCTGGCCAGCACAAACACTACAGGACATACAGTCCTTGGCAATGAGTGCCCCCAGTCTTCACTCAGGGGCCGTAATGCAGCACTTCATGCCCTACGCAGCTGAGGGCAACAGCATCACAACAGCACTCCACCCAGCCACCATTCTTGCTCTCCACCGTCCAACGCCATGCTGGAGCCCCACCTCTGCCTCTGGTGACTCGACTGTACTTGATGATAGTCATCTTCCAGCAGTTTAATGTGCCTCTTAATGTGCTTACCTCACAAACGTCTAGAGGCCAGTGCCAGCCAGTTGTACATCGATACAATACAGAGAAAATGAGACCGCTAACAAATGTACAAGACTGGATAGACCACCAGATGTATCCCCTTTAGATAAACACCACCTACAGCTTTCATCTTTGAGAGAGAGGAGAAAATCAAGCTGCTTCAGATCTGAAAACATCCACAGGTGTCTCTGTCCATCCTTCCACTGTGAGAAGACGACTCAGCGCTATGGGTCTGAAAGGATGTGCAGCTGTCAGGAAGCCCTAACTGAGAAAAGGAGACAGACAAAAAAAAAGAAAAATTGTAAATCCAACAAAGAAGCTGCTGGTCTTCTAAGAACAATGGACTGACCATGTCAGATTCCAGATCTCAACATCTTTGAATGTGTTTGGGATTACTTGGATTGTGAGAAGTAAAAATGCAACCATCTTCTAAGACTGAACTTTGGAGGTGTGGAAAAATATCCTTGCACATTTCTTTGAAAACCTGAAAAGAATGGAAGCTGTAATGAAGATAAACGGTGGTTATGCTGAATACTGAAAAATTATATTTAGTTGTTGAGGCTTCTGCATAATGCTTCATTAAATACATTTGCTGCATTTTGACTTAATGGCTATTTTGCCCGGCAATTAAATAACTAAAGACTGGTTTCTGACTTTTGAACATCACTGTATGTTTTTAGCAATGAAGATAAGTTGGTCATGACAAAACTTCATTTATAAGGTCACATTGCCCTCTGGTGGTTAGATGTGCCCTGAAATGCTCCATATTGTAATACTTGATAACTTATTATTTTCATACACAGGATAAATTACCTAAAATATTTTAAGCACTTCAGTTTTGTTCTATAGAAGTTCATTTTGGTCTTTTTACTTTTATAATTGTAAAAGTAAGATCTTCTGAAACAAACATTAAGTAGTCTTAACATTCACTGTATAACACCAGCTTTCCTCTGTAACTGAATGGGGAAGTGTTTTTGTACAGCTCTGTCACTGTTTTCTATCACTGTGACTCTCTTGCACAGTAATACACAGCAGTGTCTTCACTCTTCAGGCTGTTCATCTGTAAGTACAGCTGACTGCTGGAGTCGGATCTGGAGATCGTGAATCTTCCCTGGACTGACTGGGAATAGTAGGTGGAATAGCTGTATGAGGAGGTGTAAATTGTAGCAATCCACTCCAGTCCTTTTCCAGGAGGCTGTCTGATCCAGCCCATAGCATAGCTACTGAATGACAATCCAGATGCTGTACAGGTCAGTTTATGAGATTCTCCAGGTGTTTTAACCACAGTTTCAGACTGAGTGAGAGTCTGACTCTGAAAACCTGCAGAAAAGAAGAAGAATTAAAGTT
Source organism: Colossoma macropomum (assembly GCF_904425465.1). Lineage (NCBI taxonomy): Eukaryota > Metazoa > Chordata > Actinopteri > Characiformes > Serrasalmidae > Colossoma > Colossoma macropomum. The sequence continues at coordinate 23,653 of NW_023495176.1, read as the reverse complement.
CTGAATGAAACATGATCACAGAAAGATTCTCTCTGCTATTTCATTCTCTTATTCTAATCCTGAGACGTACATGGTAGACTAGTGATCATCAGCAGTGTTAGAGATGTGCTGAACATGGTTGAGGTTGAGTCTAAGCTGCTGAGCTCTTCTCTGCAGATCTCTCAGTGCTGCTCAGCGTCTCTTCATAAAGGGAGGAGGAGGATTTGCATAGTTACAGTTTCAGAGGGATTACCTCACTCATCTGATAACTGTGCAAAATTATATAGTCTCACTATATATATAGACTCACACTTTATCTCCCACCATGTCTTCTTTACTTGTCTGTATATCCAGTTAAGCATTTGTTGTATCTTAAGTTAAATAGGAAGCTGCGTTTTTATCTCATTAAATATATTTGTACTGGCTGATCTGTCGTCCCCACATCTTGTAAAAGCTGGTTAAAAACTGAAAATTCTTGCACAATGATTACAGTACTGTGCAAATTTCAAAGACCAGCCTTCTCTTTTTATTTCCAGTCAAAACAGCCATTAAGTATAAAGTATATAGTCATTTTTCAGCAGATATTTCCGAAGAGATTAGATATATGATCATCCACTTGTGTGAGGAAGAGGAAAGTCCACAAAAAAAAATAAGTGTAACACACAGAAGTTTCCAAAACTAGAGTACACATATTAACATATTGTAGCATTGATGTAGTGTAAGACACATGGAGGCCATTAATCCACCATGAGAATTTCTCTTTATTGAACACCACACAGAAAGGCACACACACAGCACTGAACTCACAGGGGAGGTCATCACTAGACATACATTTGGTGACCACCAGCCCACACTAACTAAATCCATTCCCTGACACAGAACAGCAAAAGAAACACTTACAAATACCTTTAAACTTAAAAACAACAATGATGTAAACATTTAAGTCCCTTTCCTGGAGGCTGCGCACCACCCATGAGTGTCTGGAAGCCCACATAAGCCAGTAGCAGATCGCTACATTGCCCCCCCTTTAAAGGTCGACCATCCTTGGCGACCCACTAGCTCAAGCCAAGTCCCTGGGCATGTGCACCGTCCTAGCCAGCACAAACACCAGTCTTCACTCAGGGCCTGTAATGCAGCACTTCATGCCCTACGCAGCTGAGGGCAACAGCATCACAACAGCACTCCACCCAGCCACCATTCTTGCTCCCCACCGTCCAACGCCATGCTGGAGCCCCACCTCTGCCTCTCGTGACTCGACTGAGCTAGAAGATAGTCGTCTACCAGCAGTTTGATCTGCCTCTTAATGTGCTTACCTCACTAACGTCTAGAGGCCAGCAGCAGCCAGCTGTAGGTCGCTACAATGCAGAGAAAATGAGACCGCTAACAAATGTACAAGACTGGATAGACCACCAGATGTATCCCCTTTAGATAAACACAACCTAAAGCTTTCATCTTTGAGAGAGAGGAGAAAATCAAGCTGCTTCAGATCTGAAAACATCCACAGGTGTTTTTGTCCATCCTTCCACTGTGAGAAGACGACTCAGCACTATGAGTCAGAAAGGATGTGTAACTTTCAAGAAGCCCTAACTAAGAAAAGAAAACAGACAAAAAAAAAGAAAATTTGTAAATCCAACAAAGAGGCTGCTGGTCTTCTAAGAACAATGAGTTGACCATGTCAGAGTCCAGATCTCAACATCTTTGAATGTATTTAGGATTGCTTGGGTTGGAAGAAGGAGAAATGAAACACTGAAAAAATTATATTTAGTTGTTGAGGCTTCTGCATAATGCTTCATTAAATAAATTTGCTGCGTTTTGACTTAATGGCTATTTTGCCTGGCAATTAAATAAGTAAAGACTGGTTTCTGACTTTTGAACATCACTGTATGTTTTTAGCAATGAAGATAAGTTGCCCATGACAAAACTTCATTTATAAGGTCACATTGCCCTCTGGTGGTTAGATGTGCCCTGAAATGCTGCATATTGTATTACTTGATCACTTATTATTTTCATACACAGGATAAATTACCTAAAATATTTTAAGCACTTCAGTTTTGTTCTATAGAAGTTCATTTTGGTCTTTTTACTTTTATAATTGTAAAAGTAAGATCTTCTGAAACAAACATTAAGTAGTCTTAACATTCACTGTATAACAGCAGCTTTCCTCTGTAACTGAATGAGGAAGTGTTTTTGTACAGCTCTGTCACTGTTTTCTATCACTGTGACTCTCTTGCACAGTAATACACAGCAGTGTCTTCACTCTTCAGTCTGTCCATCTGTAAGTACAGCTGACTGCTGGAGTCGGATCTGGAGATTGTGAATCTTCCCTGGAATGACTGGGAATAGTAGGTGGAATAGCTGTATGTGGATGTTTCAATAGTAGCAATCCACTCCAGTCCTTTTCCAGGAGCCTGTCTGATCCAGGCCATAGCTGAGCCACTGAATGAGAATCCCGAAGCTGTACAAGTCAGTTTATGAGATTCTCCTGGTGTTTTATCCACAGCTTCAGACTGAGTGAGAGTCTGACTCTGAAAACCTGCAGAAAAGAAGAAGAATTAAAGTTCTGAATGAAACATGATCACAGAAAGATTTTCTCTGCTATTTCATTCTCTTATTCTAATCCTGAGACGTACATGGTAGACTAGTGATCATCAGCAGTGTTAGAGATGTGCTGAACATGGTTGAGGTTGTGTCTGAGCTGATGAGCTCTTCTCTGCAGATCTCTCAGTGCTGCTCAGCGTCTCTTCATAAAGGGAGGAGGAGGATTTGCATAGTTACAGTTTCAGAGCCACCTAGTAACTTCCTCAGAATCACCCTGGATGCAACGCAACCTCTTAACACCCTAGCAATCACCTAAAGTACCATAGCAACCACTTAGCAACAATCTACCTAGCAATGCCTGAGCAACCACCTTGAAAGCTGTATCGACCACATAGCAAATGCTTAGCAACACTTTTGCAACCACGTAAAATACCATAGCAACTGCCTGGCAACCACCTGGAACACCATATCAACCACTTAGCAACTGCCTGGGATAGCATACAATGAGCTCAGTGTTCATGTTTCAATTCATAAATGAACTTTAAATCACCATAATGTTCCTTTAATCCCAGCTCTAATACTAACCCTAACAGTGTTGAGAATTAACTGATAGTAGTTTGTTAATATGCAGATAATCTATAGGGGACTATTCAAATAAAATGGGATAATCAAAAATAAAGTGAAAGTTTTGGAGTTTCAATGGAAACGTATTTTGAACCTATATGATCCCTTATATTAAGCTCTTTGTGGTATGAGGTTTGTTGTGTTCTAGCACCACCTGCTGATCTTGAGAGTAACTGGCTACATTTTAAAGTGTGGTCTGTTATTTTATCAACTCTAGTGAGTTCTTATGCAGCTGGTTCACATTTATGTGTCACCCTGCATTGTAACTCCCAGCTGAGTCCTGTGCAGTCAAGCCAGTCATCTTCAGACACACCATGCTTTTGGAGTTTTCTCTGGTCATTTCCAAACGTATCTCAACAGGTTTGTCACATGAAGTTTTAATCTAGATATTTGCATTTCAGTTTGGACTTCAAAAGGCTACCACTGCATTAAATAAGCATACTTGATTTTTAGCCCATCAACCACTGTGTGAGATGTCCTTGAACACCAAAGAATCTCTACTTAGACTAATATCTCTTAGCATTTGCCTTCAAGAGATTGTGGTTTACTGAGCTAATTTGTAATTGGTAGTTAACGACAGTGATAACGTAAACAGACACTCCTATCTAATGATAGCTGAAGGTATACATTTTGGGTGGTGAATCTCATGGGTGTTGTGACAAAAATGGAAATATATATGTCAGGATGTGGGGCCATCTGAATATTATATATTATATAAGATTACATAGAGTACATATATGAGCATATAACACTGCCTGAATTCCACAGTGTGTGTGCAATTTGGTACAGTATATTTCAGTTTAAATATAGTATATATCTGTTTATATACAGCATACAAAAGCATATGGCAGTATAAATTCTACAGTTTATAGCATATCTGTCAGTCTATGTACAGTATATAAGGGTATGTATGGTATATTAGGGACTTCTCTGAGTGTCTTTCTTTTCTTAGATAGGATTGCAGAGCTGATAACAGTAGCTTTCCTCTGTAACTGAATGAGGAAGTGTTTTTGTACAGCTCTGTCACTGTTTTCTATCACTGTGAGTCTCTTGCACAGTAATACACAGCAGTGTCTTCACTCTTCAGTCTGTCCATCTGTAAGTACAGCTGACTGCTGGAGTCGGATCTGGAGATTGTGAATCTTCCCTGGAATGACTGGGAATAGGAGGTGGAATAGCTGTATGTGGATGTTTCAATAGTAGCAATCCACTCCAGTCCTTTTCCAGGAGCTTGTCTGACCCAGGCCATAGCTGAGCTACTGAATGAGAATCCCGAAGCTGTACAGGTCAGTTTATGAGACTCTCCTGGTGTTTTATCCACAGCTTCAGACTGAGTGAGAGTCTGACTCTGAAAACCTGCAGAAAAGAAGAAGAATTAAAGTTCTGAATGAAACATGATCACAGAAAGATTTTCTCTGCTATTTCATTCTCTTATTCTAATCCTGAGACGTACATGGTAGACTAGTGATCATCAGCAGTGTTAGAGATGTGCTGAACATGGTTGAGGTTGTGTCTGAGCTGATGAGCTCTTCTCTGCAGATCTCTCAGTGCTGTTCAGCGTCTCTTCATAAAGGGAGGAGGAGGATTTGCATGGTTACAGTTTCAGATGGATTACCTCACTCATCAGCACTTTATTTGAAGACTACCTACAGAGGAACGTCATGACACACATAAAAGCATCGAATAATATTTAAAAAGAAATTATTGATTTTTTTATGTCAGTACTGGCAAGATGGTGGAAGGTGCTTTATGAGATGTAAGACCTTATACTGACTAAAGTGATCTGTATCAGGCATCTGTTCCATTTAAAACACTGTTATGAAGCAGAACTCCCAAGTAATAGAACTTCAGAGGGATATATAAGTCAGTTATGTCGGCAGCAACACAGACAAGCAGTATCTTAGCTCCAGTGTAGACTCCTCTGACTCTAGCTTAGCACTACAAAAGATTTTTTCTAATCGACCTGCAAAGAACAGTTTCAGTTTCAGATGGATCACATCACTCAGCTGATAACTGTTCATACATATTTGGAGTTAGTACACTTACACTGTTCTGCCTTTCAGTAAGATTGCCAGATCTCATTGCTGTTATTGTGTCCTTCGTTCTCTCTTATGTGAGATGTATTTAATTGCCTTTTGAAAGTCACTGCAAATGATAAATAACAGGTTCATCCACCTTTTTATCCCATACCTCAGCATAACTAAGCCTAAACTGAAAGCTGCACAAATACATTTCACACGCTTTTTAACCAATTTACCCCATCATTTATTTTTGTGCTTTGTATTGATTGATCTGATTGATGTTTACTCCTCCACAACGCATTCAAAGCTATTTTAAAGGTGTAATTTCCTCCATGGGAAGAATTCTTTTTCTGTCTTAAGCCACAAAGTAGGATTCGCTGCCATTAGATACTCACTCCAACGCTTATGCTAGTTACTGCTAATAACTCTAAATAAAGTTAAGTAGCTAACGTTTGTAGGTGTCTTGGGACAGAAAACTGTGCTTAGCTAGCTAACATTAGCATTATTAGCTAACCCTAAGAACTGACAAATCCACACCAGGACACAAATCTGGGAGCAGCCTTATGTCGAGAACAACTGATCTTAATATCTTGTGTACAGGAACCAGATATCGAGGCCTGCCTGCAGAACATCAGGTGGTCATTTTTATATAGGATAGACTGTTGCCAAGATTAGGCACAGGCTGTACACGACATATGACAGGTGTGACAGATGTGATCAAACAGGGACAAACAAGAATAGGCTGAACAGATTGTTCTGGGTTCAGACACGTTCCACATAAACAATACTGAATATAATAGCATATAACACAACTATAAAGCATATAACACAGCAGCACATCTGTTCAGAACCAATGAAAGAATAAGGAATTAGTGTAAAGTCATGAATTATGAGTCTATGCTTGATTGTATACCCAGTAATACACAGCAGTGTCTTCTCTCTTCAAGCTGTTGAACTGTGAGTATAGCTAACAGCTGGAATCAGATCTGAAGATTGTGAGAGCGATTTTGAGAGAATATCCATCCAACAGTCATTTCACTGAGGTAAACAGGATCGTGACCATGAAGACTTTCAAGTTATAAGAGTTGAAAAATCAATTCTATAATTTTTTATCAAATCTATGAACTCTATGAGTTTATAGTTTGAATAATATTAATGTTTTAGCACCTCCTGCTGGTCAATATTTAAAGTCTGTTCCCTTGTTTAACCACACTGGTGGGTTTTTGTACAGCTGGCTCACATGTTTATACCTCTGTGGTTTCCTGCACAGTAATACACAGCTGAGTCCTGTGCAGTCAAGCCACTCAGCTTCATGTTCACCATGTTTTGGGAGTCTGTTTTGGTAATTTCCATACGTCCCTCAACAGGTTTAATATAAGCAGTTTTACTGGAATCAGACCAGATTGTCCCAATCCACTCCAGCGGTTTTCCAGCCTGTTGTCTGATCCAGTGCATGCCAGAGCCTCCAAAGTTAAATCCAGATCCTCTACAGGAGAGACTCAGAGTTTCTCCAGGTTTTTTCAGCACAGAATCAGAAGGAATGGATTCAAGACTTTGGCATTTTACACCTGTCAGAAAACAGAGACATTAAATAAAACAGATTTTGTTCAACATTTAGATGATTTTTTTTTTTCTTTTTTATAGAAAAGCATGAAAAACCACATAAAACCATTTTATCTTAGATACTCACTGCTGAAGCTGAGTAGTATCAGTAATAAGGAGAGTGTATTCTTCATGGTGAGTGTTGCACCATTTAAGGTGGAATGAGAAGATTAGAACAAGATGCTGGTGAGGTGCGACTTCAGCCCCGGGAACAAGAAACTATTCTACTTTTGTTTCCTGCTGGAGATGCGAGAAAAGCAGCTGTAGTTGTGCTAAACCTTAAAGCAGAGCAAAGTAAGTCTGTGTTTTCATTTATATTTTATTTTTTAGCCTATTTTTAGTACATTAACACATACTGAGACATACTTACAGCCAAGATGGTAAAATGGATATAAAATGTTGTGGCTCCCAAGGTGGTTTAATTTTTGTTGAAAAAACAAAATGGCTCTTCTTAACATTTAGGTTGCTGAGCCCTGGGCTAGTATATATCAGTTTATATATATATATATATATATATATATATATATATATATATATATATATATATATATATATATATATATATATATAAAATATTGTGGCTTCATGCAGAAGAAGAGTGAGATGAGGCCATCATTTTTGTTCGAGCAAGAGTCACAGATCTGCATACCTCAGCCCAAAAGCCCCCACTGCAAATGGAGCAAGTGGCCGCCACGACAATATATCAGTGTAATTTTGAGGTCAGTGAAATTATAGTAGTACGTTAACAGAACAAGAAAAAGTTCAGTGTTAGACATTGGTTTTGTTTTCTGCTTCTCTCATTCCAAATAATCCCAAACACACTCAGTGATGTTGGGGTCTGGACTCTGGGGTGGTTAGTCCATTGTTCTGAGAACACCAGCAGCTTCTTTGTTTGATTTGCAAATGTTCTTTTTGGCCCGTCTCCTTTTCTCAGTGAGGTTTTTCTTGACAGCTACACATCCTATCAGACCCATAGCGCTGAGTTGTCACAGTGGAAGGATGGACAGAAACACCTGTGGATGTTTTCAGATCTTAAGCAGTTTGATTTTCTCCTCTTTCTCAAAGATGAAAACCTTAAGTGCTGTTTAACTGATGGGGTCAGTTTTGGTGTCTACCAGGTTTTGTACATTTGTTATTTGTCCCATTTTCTCTGTTACTTTTAATATTTCTAAAAAACTTCTGTTTTTTCACTTTCACTTGACTTTTTCTTCCTAGCGCATGGATTATTCTATATGTAATCTCCTCAGAAATATCTCCGGAAAAAAATAATGACTTAATGGCCATTTTGCCAGGAAAGTAAATAAATGAAGGGGGGTCTCTGAATTTTGCACAGCACTATAAACCACATATCCTGCCTTCCACCCAGTGACCACTGCGATATGCTGCAGCACCCCCCAGTGACCCAGGAGGATAAGAGATTTAGAAAATCTGTGTGTGTGTGTGTGTGTGTGTGTGTGTGTGTATGTGTGTGTGTGTATATGTGTGTGTATTACAGACCTGAGAGTACTTTTAATGAAACGTCTTTAAGAGTATAAAAATGTGTGTCTGTTAACTGTTGAAAGTGTTGAATTTCAAACTCAATAGAAAAGAAAGTTAAAGAGGAATAAAGACTTCAACCATTTCTGTACTGAATTAATCCATGTGTTACTGATAAAACCTTTCACAGTGGAGAGAGGATGTTTTTGTACAGGGTGTCTGTTGATGTGTTTCACTGTGGATATCGAGCGCAGTAATACACAGCTGTGTCTCCAGTCTGCAGATTCTGTCCTCTTAAGGTCACTGTGCTGCTGGACGTGTCTCTAGTGATTTCAAACCTGCTTTTCAGTTTATCACTGTAGTCAGGGCTACCACCACTACAAATCCTTTCAATCCACTCCAGAGTTTTTCCTGCAGGCTGCCGTATCCAGGCTGTACAGTAGCTGCTATCAGTCAGCGAATATCCAGAAACTTTACAGGTCAGTGACATCGACTGACCAGGATTTTTGACCATGGATCCAGGCTGGGTCAGCTCAACACAGTGAACACCTGAAAATGTTATAATTATCATTATAAAAGGGAAAGTCCGTACATACTTATAAAATGTTCTGCAGTAAGTCCAAAAGCACTCACAGGTCACAGTGGTCAGCAGCAGCAGCAGAGATGTAGAGAACATGGTGTGGGGTTGAAGCTGAATGAGGGAAAGGTGCTGGTCTTCGCCTCCATCTGCTTAAATATGTATTAGAGGGAAGAATATTTGCATACAGCTGCTCTTAATGTAGATATGATTATGTGCCTGATATCAGAGACATTACTACAGTAACACATCAACTCCGCTATATAAACAATATAAACTGCTAAATAAAGTTGTCATGACAGTTTTTTTTCAGTAATATAACAGTGTCATGTTAACATTACTGATAAATGATCAATTGATAATTTATACATATGATAGATGTATTAATATTTGATGTTATGACAGATAAATACATTGTACAAAACAATATTTTCACAAAGTCCTGTAAAACGTAATGATCAATACCTGTTTTATTAAAGTTAAATGCAAATTAATAAACATAATATATTTTTACACTGCTATTATTAATTAACCAAAATAGAATGTACTTTCATAAAAACACAAAAATTACCTTCACTTCACCAACATTTGTATTTATTTTAACAGTTGTTACTGTTATTATCATGGTAAAATATTGTATGTCAGAATAACTAGTTGAACTAATAAACTTGCAGAATCACAGTAAAAGATATTTCTAAGAAATTAAATGACTGTTTACAGATTTTTACCATCATTGAGAAAACATACTTTCCCTATTCATTAACGCATTTCATTACATTTCATTACATTGTATATCTCTTATTGGTCCTCTCTGGGAGTTTTAATGGTTATATTCCAGCACTAAGCCTAAACACAGTCAGGTCTGTGACTGTTATGTACTTTCATTGTATTTAAACTTTACATTTTTTTGAATTTTGTGATTCATTGATTGTAATATTCATTCAGTTTGTAGATAGCAGACTTGTGAGACACTAAACAAATCAAATATGCATAATATGATCTATTGATTAGAAGTAGTAGTAATATTAATGGGTGTTCTTACAGCTTTGACCATTTTTAGGCCCAGATAGCAGACTTTACAAATAGGTCTTAACAGTAGATCATAACAAACAGAAAATAAGGTTATGCTTTACTGTAGGGGCATGCACATAAGCCTGGCAGACTTGTATAAACTTTCAGAAACACTTATTCCAATAGGTAAAAGTTTTGTCATATTTGTTTACTTACCAGTGTTGATGTCAAGCTGACATAACACATTGATTTTTCCTGATTATTAGGTTGTCGTGAGAGTTTCTGGGGTGAAATGACAAAGACACTGTAAACTGTATATCACAGTGACATAACGCTGATAATATGACATCGCCTACCAAGCCATAGCTGGCAGGGACTTTAATTTTAACAATGATAAGATGTAATCAATCACATGATCAAGCATTATGTAACTGTGGTATACACTAATATACGAAATCACTGGTTATGATGTCATTTCAACCAAAAAGTGACGCAGCCCTTCTCGTGTCACGTGTAACATAAACGTTATGTTATAGCACCTCCTGCTGATCTTGAGAGGATCTTGAGGCTACATTGTGTGTTCTGTTATTTTATCAACTCTAGTGAGTTCTTGTGCTGCTGGTTCACATTTTTGCATCACCCTAGTAACTCCCAGCTGAGTCCTGTGCTGTCAAGCCAATCAGTTTTCTCTGGTCATTTCTGAACATCACTCAACAGGTTTGTCATATCTAGATTACAAGAGAACCTCTACTTAGACTAATGGCTCTTAGGATTTGGTTTCAAGAGATTATGGTTTACTGAAGTATATTTATAAATGGTAGTTAAAGACAGTGATAAAATAAACAGACATTCCTATCTAATGTTAGCTGAACATATAAATTTTGGGTGGTGAGGCTTGTGAGTTTATAGCATATCTGTTATTTATATACAGTATTTAAGGGTATGTGTGGTATATAAGTGAATTCTCTGAGTGTCTTTCTTTTCTCAGCTAGGATTGCAGAGCTGATAACAGCAGCTTTCCTCTGTAACTGAATGAGGAAGTGTTTTTGTACAGCTCTGTCACTGTTTTCTATCACTGTGAGAATCTAGCACAGTAATACACAGCAGTGTCTTCACTCTTCAGGCTGCTCATCTGTAAGTACAGCTGACTGCTGGAGTCGGATCTGGAGATCGTGAATCTTCCCTGGACTGACTGAGGATAGTAGTTGGAATAGCTGTATGTGGATGTGTGTATGAATGCAATCCACTCCAGTCCTTTCCCAGGAGCCTGTCTGATCCAGGCCATATAATAGTCACTGAATGTGAATCCAGAAGCTGTACAGGTCAGTTTATGAGATTGTCCAGGTGTTTTAACCACAGCTTCAGACTGAGTGAGAGTCTGACTCTGAAAACCTGCAGAAAAGAAGAAGAATTAAAGTTCTGAATGAAACATGATCACAGAAAGATTCTCTCTGCTATTTCATTCTCTTATTCTAATCCTGAGACGTACATGGTAGACTAGTGATCATCAGCAGTGTTAGAGATGTGCTGAACATGGTCGAGGTTGTGTCTGAGCTGATGAGCTCTTCTCTGCAGATCTCTCAGTGCTGTTCAGCGTCTGTTCATAAAGGGAGGAGGAGGATTTGCATAGTTACAGTTTCAGAGGGATTATATCACTCATCTGCACTTTATTTGATGGCCACATACAGAGGAAATTTATTACACAGAAATAAGAAATGGATAACATCTAAAAATTAATACTTGCTTGTTTATGAACAGATTCTGTCAACATTGAAAATACGGCAAGAGATGTTTTAAGAAATAAATTACATTACACTAGAATGACGGGCCATAATATAAAGTGACAAACATCAATTAATTTAAAACACTGTAATGAAGCATCATTCCCAGGTAGTAGAACTTTAAAGGCACAGTGGTATTTAAGTTAGCTGTTTATCTGCATCTACACAGGAAATGATCCCATTCATAACATGTATGTAGCTCCAGCAGTGTGATTGTGTTGTGGTGTGGTAGCTAAACCAAAGTTCTACCTTTAAACCATCCTGTACTGTGACAGTATTTACATGGCAAGAGCAGATGTCTATGGTTCTTTATATTGGAATAGTATAGATTTGTATTATTCCACATATTTGATCAGGTTAACTTTTTACAACACATTTGTTTCACAGTAATTATGTAGGAGTTACACTTTGAAATATCTACACATATACATGTACAGTGACATTACAGATTGTTAATCCAGATATAGTTTTTGGGTTAGCATAATACACTGAATTACATAAAAGTTACTTTTAAATATAAGTGCTTTTGCTGTGCAAATATGCTATTACAAGACAAATTATGTTGTTACTACTAGCAAGACACACCGTTGAAATTACATAAGTAAAATTAGAGATGATACATGTGTATTTATATAAGCTGTGCTACTGTAATCCATCTGTAACAGTGAATACATTGCTGGTAATTATGTATTGTTATTGATGTATTGTTAATGCTTTGCTACACAGTTAATAAAGAGAATTAAGCTAAATCTGGATCTGAAACTTTTTTTACTACCTTCAGTGTGACATTTTTGACTAGATTCAAATTCAGACAGATTATAATTATTTTGTTGAAAAGTGGTTTTAATAAACATGATTCTCTTAAAAGCATCCTAAATCAGAGTCGTTAGTAATGACATACCCTATCTTCATTTTTGAGATCAAGTTGCTCTCTGTTGGTTATATTTCTCTGAATTATGACCTTTTATATACTGTTAATACTAACTGTAATAATACTTAATTTCATAAATAGCACATATGGATTAAAAAATGAAGTTAGCTTCTACCATATTAATAACTGTCAAAACAAGCTTTTCTGAAAACAAAAAGTACGTGCTGATGGCAGCTGTCCTCTGTGAATGAAGGGAAGTGTTTTTGTACAGCTCTGTCACTGTTTTCTATCAACGTGAGTCTCTTGCACAGTAATACACAGCAGTGTCTTCACTCTTCAGGCTGCTCATCTGTAAGTACAGCTGACTGCTGGAGTCGGATCTGGAGATTGTGAATCTTCCCTGGACTGACTGGGAATAGTAGATGGGAGAGCTGTAAGTGCCAATATATGCAATCCACTCCAGTCCCTTCCCAGGAGCCTGTCTGATCCAGGCCATATAATAGTCACTGAATGTGAATCCAGATGTTGTACAGGTCAGTTTATGAGATTCTCCAGGTGTTTTAACCACAGCTTCAGACTGAGTGAGAGTCTGACTCTGAAAACCTGCAGAAAAGAAGAAGAATTAAAGTTCTGAATGAAACATGATCACAGAAAGATTTTCTCTGCTATTTCATTCTCTTATTCTAATCCTGAGACGTACATGGTAGACTAGTGATCATCAGCAGTGTTAGAGATGTGCTGAACATGGTTGAGGTTGTGTCTGAGCTGATGAGCTCTTCTCTGCAGATCTCTCAGTGCTGTTCAGCGTCTCTTCATAAAGGGAGGAGGAGGATTTGCATGGTTACAGTTTCAGAGGTGATTACCTCACTCATCTGATGACTGTAAGTTCTTATAATTGGGTGTTGTACTCTCACATCATTCACCTTGCAAACTGCAGCATAAGCTTTAAGTTAGTTAAATCCTCTGTGAATTGATTTTGTATTTAGTGGGAAAGACGTTTTCACATTTTTCTTGAAGCACTTATAGAAATCTTTACTCATATTCACTGTAGCTCAGATTAAGCCAATATGTATTGCCCAGCCTCAACTGTATGATTAAAATAGTGAACATGTTCACTATTTTAAATGGAGATGTTTACTGTAGGCTGTATGTTCCCAAGTAATGGCAAAGCTAATGTCACACTTTGTTCTCTTAAAACAGTTAGGATAGTGGTTAAAGTAAGCAAAATATGCTAAAAATGTTTTCTATTATTTTTTAGGAGTAAAAGCAGTCAAGTAGCCATCCTCAACCCTGTAATCAATAATTCCTCTCCCATCATAAAGATACCCTGAGGTAAAATCACAGAACCCCACCTCATCATAGGAATCAATCCCATCCTAATAGTACTAAAGAGGTAGTTAACATTCTACAAAAGATTCTCATGGCTATACAACACCACTACATTCCAGCACAGACTGGTGAGAGTGACTATAGTTTTTGTTTTCTATCTAATGTGCTGCTAAATCACAACCAGACAATACAGAGACAGTCCAACACAGTCACTCTATAACATGAGTTTTTATCCTTTAATGTGTGTCATGTAGAGTAGGCTGGCCTTCACTCTCTGCTATCATCCTATCATCCTAGCCATCGTAGGCCATGAAGTAGCAGTTAGCATTCTCCTCCAAGTGTTTAAGCAGACCAATAATGAAGTGTTAATGGCAGACAAAAGAAATGTAGTGCAATTTTACATGTCTCAGAGGTATTATATGCTAGCCCCATATCAGATTATTAGCATCTTATGATGGGGGAGACATAATGTGCTGAGTAAAGTGGAAAATAATGTTTATATATATTGACTAAAATCTTGTAAAATTCTGAAAGATGTGGAAAAATAATGAAGGGAATTCATGGGTTTCAAGGAGAGGAGGAAGAAAAGAATGTTCTACCCTTCACTTTAAACTCCTGAGGGTGTGTTTGATAAATGTCTCAATGTATTTTTAATGTTGTAGCTCCCCCTACCGAACTAATATGGCCATAACTAAGATCTGATCCCCTACTTTAACCACTCTGTTGAGTTTTTGTACAACTGGATCACATGTTTATACCACTGTGGTATTTTGCACAGTAATACACAGCTGAGTCCTGTGCAGTCAAGCCACTCAGCTTCAGATACAGCATGTTTTGAGAGTTTTGTCTGGTAATTTCCAAACGTCCCTCAACAGGTTTGGCATACATAGTTTTACTGGCATCATAATAGATAAGCCCCATCCACTCCAGTGGTTTTCCAGCCAGCTGTCTGATCCAGTGCAATCCAGAGTTGCCAAAATCAAATCCAGATCCTCTACAGGAGAGACTCAGAGTTTCTCCAGGTTTTTTCAGCACAGAACCAGAAGGAATGGATTCAAGACTTTGGCATTTTATACCTGTCAGAAAAAAGAGAGACATCATTTACAGGCAACTTTAATACAGAATTGTTAAAGGTTGATAAGATTATTTTTATAGGTTAGAAAACTCACTGCTGAAGCTGAGTAGTATCAGTAATAAGGAGAGTGTGTTCTTCATGGTGAGTGTTGATGAGCTTCTACTGCTCCACTCAGCTCAGCAGCACATAAGTACTGGATGGAGCCACAACACGCTGGATTTGCATCATGACTCTATAACTATATCAACTTAATGTACTCTAAGAGTCACTATGTGAATTATATATATATATATATATATATATATATATTTGAAGTGCTCATTTCTCAGCTCTTTCCCGAGATCATATCTGATCAAACTGATCTCAACTTTCATTGATAATGTGTGTAGAGCCAGAAAGCTGAACCAGAATTTAACAAGCAAACAGATATACAGTACATACAATATGCAGCAAAAAGTATGTGGTGACCTGATCTTCACACCTATATGAGCTTGTTGGAGATTCACACTCCAGAATCATGAGCATTAATGTGAAGTTGGCCCTCCTTTTGTGGTTATACCAGCCTGCACAAGGCTTTGCACAAGATTTTGCAGGGTGTCTGTGGGAATTCAAGCCCATTCGGTCAAAAGAGCATTTGTGACATCAGGCACTGACGTTGGACAAGATGGCTGACTCACAATCGATGTTCCAATTGATCCCAAAGGTGTTCAGTGGGGTTGAGGTCAGGGCTCTGTGCAGGTCACTGCAGTTCCTCTACATACTACAAACTCATCAAACCATGTCTTTTTGGAGCTCGCTATGTGCACAGGGGCACAGTCATACTGGAACAGGAAAGGGCCTTCCCAAAAATGTTATTATAAACTTGGAAGCATGTAATAGTTTAAAATGTCTTTGTGTGCTGTAACGTTAACATCACCCTTCAGTGGAGCTAAGAGGAAAAGTGACCCAGACCATTATCCCTCCTCCACCAAACTGTACTGTTGACAATACAACTAGATTTGTCCTTTAGACTGCAAGATAGTGAAACATGATTCATCACTCCATGGAACACATTTTCACTGGTCCAGAGTCTGGTGGCAGCATGCTTTACACCACTCAACCCCTAAAAACCCCAGGCTTTTTACAACCCCATTTCCAAAAGAGTTGGGACACTGTGCAGAATGTAAATAGAAATAAAATGCAATGATGTACAAATCATGTAAACCAAAATTTTAAAGTAAAATACTACTAAGACAACATATCAAATGTTGAAGCTGAGAAATTTTATTGTTTTTTGAAAAATATATGTCCATTTTGAATTTGATGCCAACAACACATTCCAAAAAACACTCTGAGAGCATTTGAGAACTGAGGAGACACTGCTGTGGTTTTGAAAGTGAAATGTATTTCCATTCTTGTTTGATATAGGATTTTAGCTGCTCAACAGTTCAGGGTCTACTTTGTCATATTTTTCATTTCATAATGTGCCAAATGTTATGAGTGGTGACAGGTCTGGACTACAGGCAGGCCAGTTTAACACCCAGACTCTTAATACGGAGCCATGCTGCTGTAACACATGCAGAATGTGGTTTGACGTTGTCTTACTGTAATAATCAAGGCTTTCCCTGAAAAAGATGCCGTCTGAACAGCAGTATATGTTGCCAAAACATGTCTATATTGTTCTGCATTAATGGTGCCTTCACAGATGTGCACGTCACCCATGCCATGTGCACGCATGTCCCCCTGTACCATCATGAATACTGGTTTTTGAACTCTGCACCGATAACAAGCTGAGTGGTCTTCAGCCTGGAGGACACAGCATCCATAATTTCCAAAAAGAATTTCAAATGTTGATTCGTCAGACCACAGGACACTTTTCCACTTCTCCTCAGTCCATTTTTAATGAGCTCGAGCCCAGAGAAGGTGGCAGCATTTCTGAATCCTGTTTACAAATGGTTTGTTCTTTGCATTTTAGAATTTTAACTTGCATTTGTGGATGCAGTGACGTAGAAGTGTTTCTGAGCCCATGCAGTGATTTCCATTATAGAATCATGTCTGTTTTTAATGCATTGCTGCCTGAGGGTCTAAAGACCATGGCCAGCAGGTACTGGTTTTCAGAGATTTCTCTAGATTCTCTGAATATTTTAATGTTATTATGTACTGTAGATGATGAAAAGCAAAAGTTCTTTCTACATTATTCTTGAATTGTTGCACTATTTGATCATGAACTCTTATCTTTACTTCCGTAAGACTCAGCCTCTCTGGGTTGCTGTTTTATATTCAGTCATGTTACTGACCTGTTGCCAATAAACCACCAGGTGTTTTTTTTAGCATTACACAACTTTACCAGCCTTTTGTTGCGCCCATCCCAACTCTTTTGGAATGTATTGTTGGCATCAAATTCAAAATGGGCAGATATTTTTCAAAAAACAATAAAATTTCTGTTTCAACATTTGATATGTTGTCTTTTTATTATATTCAATAAAATACAGTGTTTAAATTATTTTTGTTTTTATTTACATTTTGCACAATATAAACTGTATATATATACATATACAGACCATTTTAGAATGTTCTCCCACATAAACACCTTTATAGTTGTAATGTTCTCCCCATTCACATTGTTCAATTGTGCATACTTTAGCAGAAATTCAAGTTTCAGAAATTTATAAAATAAAATAAAATTTTCAAATGTAAAAGCAGAATTATGGTCAAGATATTGTGCTCTCAGGAAAATGAGTTTCTGGATGTGAAGGGGAGCGAGATTAAACTGTATTTTGGTTCTGATTGACATAAGCAGCTGTACTATGAAGTGCAGCTCACTGAAGTGGTTGTCTGTTGGTGTGGTTTCTTAGTTTGGGGTGAATTTTAATGCTTTAAACATTCACAGTTCGGTAATCTTAGTTTCTTGGTAAAACAGTTCTTTCAGTGTAGCTCGAAAGGCAGGTGCAAAGCAGAGGTTTTTTGTACAGGGTTCCTGTTGATGTGTTTCACTGTGATCCACGAGCGCAGTAATACACAGCTGTGTCTCCAGTCTGCAGATTCTGTCCTCTTAAGGTCACTGTGCTGCTGGACGAGTCTCTGGAAACTTCAAACCTGCTTTTCAGTTTATCACTATAGTAAGTGCTACCACTACCACATATCGCTCCAACCCACTCCAGAGCTTTTCCTGCAGGCTGCCGTATCCAGGCTGTACAGTAGCTCCAATCAGTCAGTGAATATCCAGAAACTTTACAGGTCAGTGACATCGACTGACCAGGACTTATGGCCATGGATCCAGGCTGGGTCAACTCAACACTGTGAACACCTGTTGGACACAATTCATGTGTTATTTCTTATAGTTTTTAATGCATAAATCTCATTCAGATAAAGATTGTAATCTAACAAGTACTTACAGCTCACAGCAGCCAGCAGGAGCAGTAGGAATGTGGAGAACATGGTGAACGAGTGGAAGCTGCTGGTCTTCACCTCCAGTACCTTAAATATGTAGAACATGGCAGAACATTTGCATAGAGAGGCTGCTATTATATCACTGTTTAAGGGTTAATGTGATTATGAAAGCTCTGAAGCTTTACTTCAGGCTTTATATTCAGGATACTGAATGATTTTTTAAATAAATCCTAATGATACATTATAAATGCATTAAACTAGAGATCCTTTCTAATTAATTGTAATTAGGTCACTTTAGGCTCGTGAGTGGGGCTGTTAAACATAAACTGAAACAGAATAGACTAACAAAACAAACTATCAGGTGAAGGTCAGAGTTTGAGCTTTTGAACAATGAGATCAAGTCCAGGCATTGATCCAGCAACCTGAAGACTACCTGATGAGATCATTTCATTTTGCAGTCTGTGCAAAAAGCTTCTCACCATATTTAAGCTTCACTACAGACAGATATATCTACAGTGATCTCAACTTCACCACAGAGAAGGTCAAACCATATTTTTCTGCAATGTTTTTAACCAAATTACAGGATGCAGCTGTACTAGATGATGAGTGCTGGTCAGTGAATGCAGAGTTTTTGAGGAAACGTCTCCCTCTACTGTTGTCATGGATGAAGTCCAGAACACTGTGACCCACCATTGCCATTCAAACACCAACACTCTAGTATAGACAATGGGCTTCATACTCTTCCTGAATAAAACCTCATAAGCCAAATGAACCAGCATGAAATAGAGATGAACATTCTTGAAACAAGACCAGAGCACACAGACCCAGTGCTCTGTGCTTGCGAGTGATTAGAATGTAGAGCTTTTCTGTCTTTAAATTGTTCTAGACTGTTCTAGTACATTGTTGCTGTTCTAAAATGTTCTCCCACATTCACTGTTGAAGAGTATATGTATCTAGTGTATGTTTATGTAAAAATATCATTTCATTTAAACAGTAAAGCAAATAAACAATTAAACAAATGTACTAATAATAACATTCTAAGTGTCAATACTGTAGAATCTGTAGAGATCTCCACTCATTGACCACTTTATTAGGGACACCTGTACCCTTACTCATTTATACAATTATCTAATCAGCCAATCAAGTGGCAACAGGGTGGTGCCCCAAATCACACAGATATGGCCCAGCAATGTTCAAATCAACCTTCAGAAAGGGGAAAAATGTGATCTCAGTGATTTTGCTCATGGAATGATTGTTGGTGCCAGACAGGCTGGACTGAGTTTTTCACAACAGTTTATAGAGGTCATTTAATGCAATAGGTAGAAAAGGTAATTTTACAATGTTGATTATAAGGTAAGGTAATAAGTGGTTAACAGTATCATGTACTGCATAAATACTGAATATTCATGTATAGCATGTATGATCATTTGATTGATAATAGCATGTATGATCATATTTGATATGATCATATTTGATTGATAATTTTTCTGCAAAAATAGTAGTATTAGAGATGTGCTGAACATGGTTGAGGTTGTGTCAGGAACTAATGTTGAACAAGATGGCCTTCTAAAGGTTCTAAAGGTGTTCAGTGGAGTTGAGGTCAAGGCTCTGTGCAGGCTGCTAGAGTTCCTCTATTTACATTGTTTTGTGCACAGGAACATACTGGAACAGTGTTTAGATGTGAATTCAGAGAGTTTGTGATTATTTGGCTTAAAACTGGATCTAAGAAACCTCATTCTTTTTAAATAATGTTGTAATTTGGAACTTTTATTCTTGAGAAACTGTATCTTCATTTTTAAGATGATGTTACCCTCTGCTGGTCATATGTTTCTGAATTACACTATATTACACTGTTTTAGTGCTTAATTTTCATACATAGCATTAAGAACTAAAAAGGAAGTTAGTTTTCATCTTATTCTTAATTTAACTGTTACAACAAACAAAAAGTGCTCCTAACTTTCACTGCATAGCAGCAGCTTTCCTCTGTAACTGAATGAGGAAGTGTTTTTGTACAGCTCTGTCACTGTTTTCTATCACTGTGACTCTCTTGCACAGTAATACACAGCAGTGTCTTCACTCTTCAGGCTGTTCATCTGTAAGTACAGCTGACTGCTGGAGTTGGATCTGGAGATCGTGAATCTTCCCTGGACTGACTGGGAGTAGTAGACTGAAGTGCTTCTAGTGTGTATGAATGCAATCCATTCCAGTCCTTTCCCAGGAGCCTGTCTGACCCACACCATAGGATAACTACTGAATGTGAATCCAGATGCTGTGCAGGTCAGTTTATGAGACGCTCCAGGTGTTTTAACCACAGCTTCAGACTGAGTGAGAGTCTGACTCTGAAAACCTGCAGAAAAGAAGAAGAATTAAAGCTCTGAATGAAACATGATCACAGAAAGATTTTCTCTGCTGTTTCATTCTCTTATTCTAATCCTGAGACATACATGGTAGACTAGTGATCATCAGCAGTGTTAGAGATGTGCTGAACATGGTTGAGGTTGTGTCTGAGCTGATGAGCTTTTCTCTGCAGATCTCTCAGTGCTGTTCAGCGTCTCTTCATAAAGGGAGGAGGAGGATTTGCATAGTTACAGTTTCAGCGGTGATTGCCTCACTCATCAGCACTTTATTTGAAGACTACCTACAGAGGAACTTCATGAAATACATAAAAGCATTGAATAATATTTAAACAGAAATTATTGATTTTTTTATGTCAGTATTAGCAAGATGGTGAAAGGTGTTTTATGAGATATAAGTCCTTATATGACTAAAGTAATCTGAATCAGGCATCTGTTCCATTTAAAACACTGTTATGCAGCACCACTCCCAATATCTAAGTCAGTTGTTTATGTCGGCAGCAACACAGACAGGCAGTATCTTAGCTCCAGTGTAGACTCCTCTGACTCTAGCTTAGCACTACAAAAGTTATTTATTTTCTGATTGGTCAGCAAAGAACCTTTGTAAGTGGCTCTGGATAATAGCATCTCCACCTCATATTAATAACTGTGTAGTTATACATTAAGAATGCATGTAAAAATAATGTAATTTCTGGTAGCATACTAACTGCAACAGATGGATTACAGTAGTTCAGCTAATGCAAATGCACATGTATATCATGTAATTGCACAATTAACAGCATATTTCCTCTTAAGTACATATGTGAAGTACTGCTGTTTTTCTGACATTTTTTTTTTTTCTGATTCTAGGTTGACTTGATCAGGTTACCAAGTAACAACACAGATTTTTGAAGTAGAAGTTACACTTTAAAAGTAACCACATCATTTCTGTGCAGTTATTCTTTAAGTACAGTGAAACTAAAGGTTTGTAATCCAGACACTGATTTTGGGGTAGTATAATTATATTAAATTATATAGAGATTACTTTTAAATATGTGTTGTTGCTGTATAAATACCATGTTACAAGTGTAATTACATAAGAGAAACATGCTGTTACAACTACAAGGTACATTTGTGTAATTACATGAGTAAAAACTGCAGATTATACATGAATATTTACATGAGCTGTAGATTTTTTCTAGCATGTATTAGTAATGTGTAACTACACATTTATTAAACACACTTATTATAAAGTCAGACCTGAAATTTTTACTATAGAACATGTTTGACTAGATATAAACTCTGAGAGATGGTAATCATTTGGTTTAAAATGAGAGAAAATTAGAGAAAGCTTCACTCTTTAAAGAGCGATCTAATTAGACCCTTCGTTTATGACGTACTGTATGTTCATTTATGAGATCATATTGCCCTCTGCTGGTTATATCACTCTGAAATATACAGTTTTACACTGCTTATATACTCAATTTTCATACATAACATATATTATCTAAAAAATGAGTTGTTTTTGACCTTATTGTTTGTTTAACTGCCAAAATAAGATTTTCTGAACATGAAGTGCTCCAAACATTCACTGCATAACACCAGCATTCCTCTGTAGATGAATGGGGAAGTGTTTTTGTACAGCTCTGTCACTGTTTTCTATCACTGTGAGTATCTAGCACAGTAATACACAGCAGTGTCTTCACTCTTCAGGCTGCTCATCTGTAAGTACAGCTGACTGCTGGAGTCGGATCTGGACATCGTGAATCTTCCCTGGACTGACTGAGAATAGGAGACTGAAGTGCTTCCAGTGTGTATGAATGCAATCCATTCCAGTCCTTTCCCAGGAGCCTGTCTGACCCACACCATATGATAGTCACTGAATGTGAATCCAGATGCTGTACAGGTCAGTTTATGAGATTCTCCAGGTGTTTTAACCACAGCTTCAGACTGAGTGAGAGTCTGACTCTGAAAACCTGCTGAAAAGAAGAAGAATTAAAGTTCTGAATGAAACATGATCACAGAAAGATTTTCTCTGCTATTTCATTCTCTTATTCTAATCCTGAGATGTACATGGTAGACTAGTGATCATCAGCAGTGTTAGAGATGTGCTGAACATGGTTGAGGTTGTGTCTGAGCTGATGAGCTCTTCTCTGCAGATCTCTCAGTGCTGTTCAGCGTCTCTTCATAAAGGGAGGAGGAGGATTTGCATAGTTACACTTTCAGATGGATTACATCACTCATCTGCACTTTATTTGGAGGTCACCTACAGAGAAACCTCATGACAGAGATAACAAATTGAATCACATCTAAAAATAAATACTTGATTGTTAATGAACAGATTATGTCAACATTAGAAACATACTAAGAGATGTTTTAAGACGTAAATGACATTATAGTAGAATAAGGGGCTGTAGTCTATAGCGACAAACATCTATTCACTGATATGAAGCATCATTCCTTAGTCATAGAACTCAACACAGAGTTCATGAATGTAAACTGTACTTTTGTACTTTAACTGGTAAAAATAAATAGTGCTGTTATATTGTTCTTGAATAGGCGTCTAGTCATAAAACTTCATAGCAATGTTATAAATGGAACAAATGTCCATTACTTAAATTTAAGGCTTCTTATGTCAGTACAATATTATTTATTTTAAAAAAAATCTTATTTTATCTTGCATTTTCTAAAATTAACTGCTCATAAATACCCAAGAATTACATATGCGATGTATTATTCAATTCACACTCTCATTCAATACACTCTTAGAAATAAAGGTACAAAACTGACACTGGGGCAGTTTCTGACTGTTACAGAAAGTGTGTAATTACCAACATTATGAGATCCATCTGCACAGAAAATGAACATGAATGAATATTTAGCTAGCTGTAGTAGTACACTTGTGTTTTGACATGGTAACTGAACCAAAGTTCTGCCTCTCTGTGATGTGACAGTATTTGTACAGCAAAAGTAGATGTCCTTTTCTCTCTAAATGATGTATCTTTAGATACTGTGAGATTGCACATTGCTATTAATCCGTACGATTGGTTTAGGTTACCATTTTACA
>NW_023495175.1:0-40756 GCF_904425465.1 Colossoma macropomum | reverse complement strand
CCTATGTGATGATGTCTGCCAGGACTCATCACCAAACTTCTTAGACTTCTTCATTAGAGCAACTGAACGTATGTTTTACCTACCTTTTTTCCAAGAAGGTGGGACACTCTCTGTCCTCTTACCGGAGCTGGTTGTCACAGAATATCCTGTAGGGGGAGTAAAGCCATGTAAAACCTGTAGATAAAAAAGTTCATCAAACTATAGCTGGATTAGTAATTACTAATATAAATGAGAGATGGCCATGTATTGTTGATGTAGCAATAACTGTTATTTGCGAAACTTTATGTCTAATATATTTCACATGAAAGGTAAACCTCTTTATTTGAATTAATAATTATGGGCCGTTCTTTCTTCATGGTCCCCACATTTCAAAACAGAAAATGAGATATTGATTGTTTTTACGTCAGCAGCGTTATGCTTTTTTATGCTGATGATAGCTAAAGTTTATCCCTATAATCCCTATCCATATTATCTTCAGCATTTGGTATTTCCCCTCATACGGGCGTGATTTCGACTATGCCGACTTAGATAGATAGATAGTAATGATAATAGATAATATATATTTATCGTTAATTGGTTGACTTAAAACCGGTTGTTTCAAACCTAAACACTGCTTAAATGTGTAATGTCTTCGTCGTTACGTCATGGGACCCAAGGCTTCTATCTGCCCCCTGTCTCGGGCCTGACACTACTGGTGACGCCGATGTCAATCCATCGGTAGATTTTGACCCCACCCCTATAATCACTTCAGGATAACATTCACTATGAAATTTGAACCCATCAGAACCACAATTAAACTTCTTTAGGAGAATGAGAACACAGCCAGAACCAGTGCGAGAAGACACTGAAAATACCTGCGGGCTAGCACTGCCATGTACACGTGTTCGTCGTCATTGTGAAGCTTTTACAGTTGCGGTTTGAGAGAAGGTTCACTGAATAAAGCCAATTAAGACTTTACCACGACATAATGATATATGAGTTTAAATAATCCCCGGCGCTAACGAACTGAATATGATGCAACTTTCGTTGTCATTGTGAGTGTTCGATTGTGTTGGCATAAGTTTTGAACTGAAATAAAACGCAACTAAAGACGTCTTGATTTTTTGAAGCAAGTCATCGCGCGGTATCTTCTTCTGTGTTGACAACGTGTGGTCTACCGGCCCTCTTCTGGGCGATCCCCACTTCTGGCAACAGAGTTTAGTTCCAACTCTGTAGATGCATGCTGTCCCCTACCCTCCCTACACGAGCTGCATCTGATTCAGCTATCAGGACCTGTGAAGTAGGCGCGGTGACCTACTGTGGTAAACTGTTGTGCATGGTGGGAACTCCATCCTGGACTTTTGAGCCATCCACGAGCTGACAATGTGCTGCTCAACCGACTGTGGATGCTACTCAGCAGTTGGTGACCAGGTTCATGATCACTAACATTGTTTCGTGCACTTTAGTGTTACTTGCACTGTAGCCCATGTACATCGACTAACAATAGAGTGAATTTAGTTTATCACTATACCTTGTAATCATGACAAAAAAAACGTACCAAACTACTTTAGTCGAGGGTGGTCGTACAGCTAAAAGTTCTGCTAATGAATCTAACAATCTAGTGACGTTCGCTAGCTGCCTTAAACTTTGTGTCAAATTAGTCAATAGCTAACAACTAAATATGAACCATCAAGTCAAATCAGGCTTTTTTGTCCATGTCGCTACACGTACAATACACAGTGACATGAAACAACATTCCTTCAGGACCAACACAGGACACAAGTACAGTACGTACATAAATACGAAAGACTTACAGTAATACAAAACAGACACAGGCAGTACACGATACTGAGAGTACGTGAGCTGTGCACCGCAGAGCTGACATACTATGACATATTAGCAGCTTAGAAGAGAGCCTAGCATCATATGAGCATAGCAAGTCACTGAGGTAGCAATCAGAACCGCATATACAGCATAGAGTATTGGTTGAAACAGTATTCTAGCAGCGAAGTCAAGTTAGCAAGTCACGTGAAGTAAAAGTGTGCAACAATGCAAGACCGATATTGTCGTGGTGCAGTAAAATGTGCAAAATGCAAGTCTTCAGATCTACAATTATATTAAGTGAGTGTGTTTCTGTGAAATGCAATAACTATATTTAATACAGTGTTCATGATTTGGAACTGCAAGAGTGGTGAGTGGGGAGTGAGTTAGTCCGCATCATTGTATGCGTGTGTGTGTGTGTGGTCCGTGGGAGTTGAGGATCTGATGCTCCTTTCTCTGTCCTCACGAATTCCCTGGAGGGTCTTGCAGTCGAAAGCGGTGCATTCCCCTAAACCGGCTGTAATGCAGCTTGCTGAGATGCTCTCTATGGTGCCTCTATAGAGAGTGTAAGGATGAACGGTGGAATAAGCTTTCCTTAACTTCCGCAGGGATAGAGACGCTGCTGGGCTTCTCTCGGTTATGAAGCTGGTGTCTCGGGTCCAGGTGAGGTTCTGCCGCTAGTTACCTCTTTAGCCTAGCACCGACCCCAGCCCTCTTCCATCACTTCTGCCGTTCGGCGACCCTCCCCGGGCCACCCTCGTCGGAGACGCCGAGGTCTGCTGGTGCGAGCGGGCGTGAGCTTTGTTCCCCTTAGCAAACTGCGCTCACGAAGCGTTCTGCAGCAGGTCGTCTTTAAGGTTGGTTTGAGCGCTAGAAAGCGCCAGTGATAACCACATAGCTACTAAAAGTACACCATCTTCATGCATTATACAAGAGAGAAATCACACGATCCAAAAATACCGTCCGAAATGAGTGTACCAGGTACTTGTCGTATCTTGTATGTGGCGTACGTCTAAAAGTATGGCTTTCCTGCTCTGCAGATGGATGATGCTGGTGTTGACACTAGATGGTGCCAGTAGAATTGTGTTATTGTTGTTACATGTCAGTCAGACACTAGAGCGCCAGAGGGTCTACCTTGAAATTACTATGTCACCCACAGGGCTCTAGATACAATTTCACTGCAGTTCACCAGTGTGCACAAATGCACTTAAACGTCACACACAAGCAATCTGAGCCAGAGCAATTATCTTCACACACAGAAACGTTTTCATATTGTATTTTACCTAACTCTTTAACTGTTCATGCCACGAGTTATATTGCATATGCAGAGCAAATCCCATATCCATCACAAGTGAGGTCAGAGAAAAATAAGTTGTACTTTCTAAGATGACCATCGCAGGCAGACTGTTTTAGCTATAACTCTGCGATT
This sequence comes from Colossoma macropomum, assembly GCF_904425465.1. NCBI lineage: Eukaryota > Metazoa > Chordata > Actinopteri > Characiformes > Serrasalmidae > Colossoma > Colossoma macropomum. Next base: position 37,527 of record NW_023495175.1, on the reverse strand, counting down.
CACGTACTCGTCAGATTACACAAATGGCAATTTTGTTTTTTAATTTTGCAATTGGCTATATTCAAACTAGATGGTCACCAGAGGTGATGTTAATCTTTGCCGTACGGGAAAACCACGGGACCCCACACTTTAAACACACTAGATAGCAAGCAAGTCAGAGAGCAATTTAATTGCAATACACAATACTTTGAGCGCTAGAAAGCGCCAGAGAACGTTGTTATTTTGCAATACACCGAGTCCGGCACTAGAGGTTTCTACCTTGCAATTCACTATGTCGACCACAGGGGCACTAGATACATTTAACTGCAGTTCACTCAGTGGGCCACAAGGTGGCCAAGGACTAGTTTTCATGTAAACGTCCCAGGTCTGCAGTTTCTTACTTCGGCCCCCAGATGCAGCCAAAGTTTCACTAGAGACATCAACAAGAGCACCTCAGCTAGAACCCTGAATTGAACCAAATACTGGGAATCACACAGACCCCAGCCCAGTGACGATTTTAGCACAAGATTTCACTTTAACCACACAAGGCACTTTGAGCGCAGAGCAGTTTCACTTTGTCCAGTTCAGATCAGTTTAAGAATTAAAAATAGCCAAGTTAGCTACAACAGTTTTTGAAAAATAAAGGAAAAATCAAAGCAGGTAAGCCATTGTTTCAAAAACATAATATTGTGCTTATTATATAGTAATATATGTGAATAAATATATACTAATTTTATGAAAAGCAACACTACAAATGTCACTGTAAACAAAAGTACCTGGGACAAGATGTAAGGCCTTATTAGTGGACAATCAGATGCAGCAGATGGATAGCTGTGGGAAGACAACACATTTAGTAAATGAAAATACTAATTTTAATCATTGAAAAAGACACAGGAATATTTATGTTGACTTAGTGAATTTGTATAAGCATACAAGCCTCTCAGTCCAGTAAAGACATTGCTTCCAAACCGGAGAAATACCCACATAGGCGGTCAGCGTTTTATTCTAGCCTCTCCTGGGAGGCGTCTGTACTTGAGTAAAAGCAGAAGTGCTCTCAATAAAATATCACTTAATGAATATTAAAAGTGAAAGTACTAGATTTTAAATTACATAAGCATCAGAAATTAAAGTACTGTACATAATTATCACAGCTATTATTAGTTATTATTACAGACAATCATGAGAGAGAAAGAAGGTGGTTTCAAAACCATTAGTGTGACTGACCTCTAGTCAATGACAGTGTTTTCTTGTGCTACATTAAATATTTTTATTCCCCTCACTGTACATGAATATGAATGTTCATAAAGTGGATGCTCAAACTCCAGTTTACAAAACAGAGGCTGAATTTCCAAAAGCTGAACATCTAATTAAAGCATGTAAAACCACCGGGCAGCACCAAATCATATCTCAGTTTAGTTTGGACAACTAACTCACTGTTTTTTTTTGTTTTTTTTTTTAATTTTTACCCAATTATCTCTCCAATTTAGTCACCGCCAATTCCACCCGTTAGTTAGGACGCCCCCAATCACACGATACTATCAACGCTAGGAGGGCAAAGGCTAACACAGGCTTCCTCCGAGACCTGTGAAACCAGCCACCGCTTCTTTTCAAACGTCATCGGACAGCTGAACGCGCTCGGAGGAAAGTGCCAACTGCCAGATCTGTTACGCCAGCTAACAGACGCCTGCGCTGACTAGCATCGTGTTAAGTGATGGGGGCCATCCTACCCACCCAGAGAGAGCGAGGCCAGTTGTGCTCTCTCGGACTCCCGGCTACGGACGCATGTAGCATCACCAGGGATCGAACTCGCGATCTCCTGATGATGGGGGGCAACGCTTAGACGGTTGCGCCCCTGGGAGCCCCTAACTTACTGTTTTAACAGTAGTGACGTTATAATTTCATACATTATTTTTTGAGAGCGAACAATAAAAACAGTGACTCGCTAGATTGGCATAGGAAACACAAGTGAATTAGCTAGCTAGCTGTTAGCAAGTGATGCTTATTGCCCTGATTGCCCTTAAACAGTATCTACCTGATAGACTGGTGTGATATAAGACAAAACTAAGAGCACTGCTGTCTGGGTCGTCTGGTGGAACACCACCAAAACGTCATCAGAACACCATTAGAACACCATCAGAACTCATTATGAACTCCAGGAGAGCACATTTAGAGCACTGTTAGAATACCTTTAGAACACCATCAGACAACCATTAAAACACCATTAGAGCACAATGAAAAAACATCACAAAATCAACAGAAAAACATGAGAAAAATATTATTACACCAACAAAACACCTTTGGAGCACCAAAAGAACACCATTACAAAACCACCAGATCATCAGAACACTTCTAGAACCCTATGTGATGATGTCAGTGGCCAGGACGCATCACCAAGACTGTCTAAGACATTACACTTCATTAGAGAGACACTGCAAACGATACGTTTTACACTTACCTTGTTTCCAGAGAAATGGTGGCACAAGCATCTCTGTCCTCTTACAGGAGCTGGGTGATGTCACAGATATCCTGTAGAGGGGGAGGAAAGCCAGAGTAAAACCTGTAAAGAGAAAAAAGAGTTCATCAAAACTATAGCTGAATGTGAAAGTACTTACCTATATAAAAATGAGAGATGGCCATGTATTGTAAATGTAGCAAATCACTGTTATTTGAAGAAAACTTTATATGTCTAAAATGATAATTTCACAGGAAAAGGTAAAAACCTACTTTATTTTGAATGTAATAATTATGGGCCGTTTCTTTCTTCATGGTCAACCAGCATTTTCAAAAACAGAAAAATGAAGATATGAGATTGTTTTCCGACAGCAGCGTTATGCATATTTTAATAGCTGATGATGAGCTAAAGTTGTATCCCTATAATCCCTAATCCATATTATCTGCATTGGTATGTTCCAGCCTCAATAAGGGCGGGATTTAGACTATGAAGCCTGACTTAGATAGATAGATAGATAGATAGATAGATAGATATTTTATTAATGGATTGACCTTAAAAACAAGTTTTGTTTTCAAACCTAAAACACTGCATTAAATGTGTAAATGTATGCGTCGTTACGTGAAGGGGAACCCAAGGCTTTAATCCTGCTCGTGGCCTGACACTACTGGTGACGCCATGTCCCAATACATACGGTAAAGATGGTGAACCACAACACCCTATTAGATCAACGTCAGGATAACATTACGATGAAATTTGGAACAACATCAGAACACAATTAGAACTTCTTTAGGAGGAATGAAGAACACAGCCAGAACACAGTGAGAGAAGACACTGAAAATACAACTGCGGCTAGGCACTGCATGTAAACGTGTGCGTCGTCATTGTGAAGCTTTACAGTGCGGTGGAGAGAAGTTCGAACTGAAATAAAGCCAAATTAAAGACGTTACCACGACATAGATGAATAATAATGAGTTTAAAATCCACCGGCAGCTAACGACTGAATATGAGCACCTTCGTTGTCATTGTGAAGTGTTCGATTGGGTTGGCAATAAGTTTGAACTGAAATAAAACCAAACTAAAGACGTCTTGATTTTTTGAAGCAAAGTCATCCGAGGTATCTTCTTCTGTTGAAAACGTGTGGTCACCGGCCCTCTTCTGGGAGATCCACTTTCTGGCAAACAGAGTTTAGTTCCAACCTGTAGATGCATGCTGTCCCCTACCCTCACCTAACACAGCTGCATCTGATTCAGCCTATCAAGGACCTGTGAAGTAGGCTCGGTGACCACTGTGGTAAACTGTTGTGATGGTGGGGAACTCCAGTCCTGGACTTTAGCCCAGCACGAGCTTACCAATGTTGCTGCTCAAACACGACTGATGCTACTCAGCAGTTAGTGACCAGGTTCATTGATCACTAACTTGTTTCTGCACTTTAAGTGTTACTTGCACCTGTAGCCCATGTACATCGAACTAAACCAATAGAGTGAATTTAGTTTATCACTAATAACTTGTAAATCATGACAAAAAAAAACATACCAAAACTACTTTAAGTCGAGGGTGGTCGTACAGCTAAAAGTTCTGCTAATGAAATCTAACAATCTAGTGAACGTTAGCTAGCTGCCTTAACTTTGTGTCAAAATTAGTCAAATTAGCTACAACTAAATATGAAACATCAAGTCAAATCAGGCTTTTTTGTCATTTCAGCTACATACAAATACACAGTGAAATGAACAACATTCCTTCAGGACCAACACAGGAACACAAGTACAGTACAGTAAATAAATACGAAAGACTTACAGTAAATACAAAACAGAACACAGGCAGTACACGGTACTGAGAGTACGTGGAGCTGTGCAACGCAGAGCTACATACTATGACATATTAGCAGCTTAGAAGAGAGCCTAGCATATATGAGCATAGCAGTCACTGAGGTAGCAATCAGAACAGCAATATACAGCATAGAGTATTTGGTTGAAACAGTAATTCTAGCAGCAAGTCAAGTTAGCAAGTCAAGTGAAGTAAAATGTGCAAAATGCAAAGACAGATATTGTCGTGGCAGTAAAATGTGCAAAATGCAAGTATTCAGATCTACAATTATATTAAGTGAAGTGTTTCTGTGAAATGCAATAACTATATTTAAATACAGTGTTCATGATTTGGAACTGCAAGAAGTGGGAGTGGGGAGTGAGTTAGTCCCATATTGTTATGCGTGTGTGTGTGTGGGTCCGTGGGAGTTGAGGAATCTGATGGCTTTTCTGTCCTCACTATTCCCTGGAGGGTCTTGCAGTCGAAAGCGGTGCAATTCCCAAACCGGGCTGTAATGCAGCTGCTGAGGATGCTCTCTATGGTGCCTCTATAGAAGGTGGTAAGGATGACGGGTGGGAAATAAGCTTTCCTTAACTTCCGCAGGGAATAGAGACGCTGCTGGGCTTTCTCGGTTATGAAGCTGGTGTTCGGGGTCCAGGTGAGGTTCTCCGCTAGGTTACCCTTTAGCCTAGCACCGACCCCAGCCCTCTTCCCACACTTCTGCCGTTCGGCGGACCCTCCCCGGGCCACCCTCGTCGGGAGACGCCGAGGTCTGCTGGGTGCGAGCGGGCCCCCGTGAGCTTTGTTCCCTTAGCAAACTGAGCTCACGAAGCTTCTGCAGCAGGTCGTCTTTAAGGTTGGTTTGAGCGCTAGAAAGCGCCAGTGAATAACCACATAGCTAACTAAAGTACACCATATTCATCCATTATAACAAGAGAGAAATTACAACGATCCAAAAATAACCTTCCGAAATGAGTGTAACAGGTACTTGTCGTTCTTGTATGTGGCGTACGTCTAAAAGTATGGCTTTCCTGCTCTGCAGATGGATGATGCTGGTTTGACCACTAGATGGTGCCAGAGAATTGTGTTATTGTGTTACATTCAGTCAGACACTAGAGGGAGCCAGAGGGGTCTACCTTGAAATTACTATGTCAACCACAGGGGCTCTAGATACAATTTCACTGCAGTTCACCAAGTGTGCACAAATTCACTTTAACCACACAAAGCAATCTGAGCACAGAGCAATTAATCTTTCACAACGTTTTCAATATTGTAATTTTACCACTCTTTAACTGTTCTCCCACTAGTTATTTGCATATGCAGAGCAAATCCCATTATCCAAATCACAAAGTGAAGGGTCAGAGAAAAATAAGTTGTACTTTTCTAAGATGACCATCGCAGGCAGACTGTTTTAGCTATACTCTGCGATTCACTACTCGTCAGATTAACAAAATGGCAATTTTATTTTGCAATTGGCTATTTCAACTAGATGGCACCAGAGGGTGATGTTAATTTGCAGTACACCAATTTAACCACTAGATAGCAAGCAAGTCAGAGAGCAATTTTAATTTGCAATACACAATACTTTGAGCACTAGAAAGCGCCAGAGAACGTTGTTATTTTGCAATACACCGAGTCCGGCACTAGAGGTTTCTACCTTGCAATTCACTATGTCGACCACAGGGGCACTAGATACAATTTAACTGCAGTTCACTCAGTGGGCCACAAGGGTGGCCAAGGACTAATTTTCATGTAAACGTCCCAGGTCTGCAGTTTCTTACTTCGGCCCCCAGATGCAGCCAAAGTTTCACTAGAGACATCAACAAGAGCACCTCAGCTAGAACCCTGAATTGAACCAAATACTGGGAATCACACAGACCCCAGCCCAGTGACGATTTTAGCACAAGATTTCACTTTAACCACACAAGGCACTTTGAGCGCAGAGCAGTTTCACTTTGTCCAGTTCAGATCAGTTTAAGAATTAAAAATAGCCAAGTTAGCTACAACAGTTTTTGAAAAATAAAGGAAAAATCAAAGCAGGTAAGCCATTGTTTCAAAAACATAATATTGTGCTTATTATATAGTAATATATGTGAATAAATATATACTAATTTTATGAAAAGCAACACTACAAATGTCACTGTAAACAAAAGTACCTGGGACAAGATGTAAGGCCTTATTAGTGGACAATCAGATGCAGCAGATGGATAGCTGTGGGAAGACAACACATTTAGTAAATGAAAATACTAATTTTAATCATTGAAAAAGACACAGGAATATTTATGTTGACTTAGTGAATTTGTATAAGCATACAAGCCTCTCAGTCCAGTAAAGACATTTAATTTGAAGCTCAAACTGAAATAAAGCCAAATTAAAGACGGTACCACGACATAGATGAATAGTAAGCGCCTAATTTGTGATTGTGATGCGTTCGATTGTGCTGGAATGAAGTTCGAACTGAAAGAAAGCCAAATTAAAGACGTTACCACGACATAGATGAATAATAATGAGTTGAAAATCCACCCGCTGCTATCCGCCGCATGTAAGCGCCTAATTTGTGATTGTGCTGGAATGAAGTTCGAACTGAAATAAAGCCAAATTAAAGACGTTACCACGACATAGATGAATAATACTGAGATCAAAGCCCACCCGCAGCTATCCGTCGCATGTAAGCGCCTAATTTGTCATTGTGATGCGTTCGATTGTGCTGGAATAAAGTTCGAAGTGAAATAAAGCCAAATTAAAGACGTTACCACGACATAGATGAATAATAATGAGATGAAAGCCCACCTGCCGCTATCCGCCACATGTAAGCACCTAATTTGTGATTGTGATGCGTTCGATTGTGCTGGAATGAAGTTCGAACTGAAATAAAGCCAAATTAAAGACGTTACCACGACATAGATGAATAATAATGAGTTGAAAGTCCATCCACCGCTATCCGCCGCATGTAAGCGCCTAATTTGTGATTGTGATTGTGCTGGAATGAAGTTCGAACTGAAATAAAGCCAAATTAAAGACGTTACCACGACATAGATGAATAATAATGAGATGAAAGCCCACCTGCCGCTATCCGCCACATGTAAGCACCTAATTTGTGATTGTGATGCGTTCGATTGTGCTGGAATGAAGTTCGAACTGAAATAAAGCCAAATTAAAGACGTTACCACGACATAGATGAATAATAATGAGATGAAAGCCCACCTGCCGCTATCCGCCGCATGTAAGCGCCTAATTTGTGATTGTGACGCGTTCGATTGTGCTGTAAATATGTTCGAACTGAAATAAAGCCAAATTAAAGACGTTACCACGACATAGATGATTAATAAGCGCGTAATTTGTGATTGTCATGTGTTCGATTGTGCTGGAATGAAGTTCGAACTGAAAAAATCCAAATTAAAGACGTTACCACGACATAAATGAATAATAATGAGTTGAAAATCCACCCGCCGCTATCCGCCGCATGTAAGCGCCTAATTTGTGATTGTGATGCGTTCGATTGTGCTGGAAGAAGTTCGAACTGAAATAAAGCCAAATTAAAGACGTTACCACGAAATAGATGAATAATAATGAGATCAAAGCCCACCTGCCGCTATCCGCCGCATGCAAGCGCCTAATTTGTGATTGTGATGCGTTCGATTGTGCTGGAAAGAAGTTCGAACTGAAAGAAAGCCAAATTAAAGACGTTACCACGACATAGATGAATAATAATGAGTTGAAAATCCACCCGCTGCTATCCGCCGCATGTAAGCGCCTAATTTGTGATTGTGCTGGAATGAAGTTCGAACTGAAATAAAGCCAAATTAAAGACGTTACCACGACATAGATGAATAATACTGAGATCAAAGCCCACCCGCAGCTATCCGTCGCATGTAAGCGCCTAATTTGTCATTGTGATGCGTTCGATTGTGCTGGAATAAAGGTCGAAGTGAAATAAAGCCAAATTAAAGACGTTACCACGACATAGATGAATAATAATGAGATGAAAGCCCACCTGCCGCTATCCGCCACATGTAAGCACCTAATTTGTGATTGTGATGCGTTCGATTGTGCTGGAATGAAGTTCGAACTGAAATAAAGCCAAATTAAAGACGTTACCACGACATAGATGAATAATAATGAGTTGAAAGTCCATCCACCGCTATCCGCCGCATGTAAGCGCCTAATTTGTGATTGTGATTGTGCTGGAATGAAGTTCGAACTGAAATAAAGCCAAATTAAAGACGTTACCACGACATAGATGAATAATAATGAGATGAAAGCCCACCTGCCGCTATCCGCCACATGTAAGCACCTAATTTGTGATTGTGATGCGTTCGATTGTGCTGGAATGAAGTTCGAACTGAAATAAAGCCAAATTAAAGACGTTACCACGACATAGATGAATAATAATGAGATGAAAGCCCACCTGCCGCTATCCGCCGCATGTAAGCGCCTAATTTGTGATTGTGACGCGTTCGATTGTGCTGTAAATATGTTCGAACTGAAATAAAGCCAAATTAAAGACGTTACCACGACATAGATGATTAATAAGCGCGTAATTTGTGATTGTCATGTGTTCGATTGTGCTGGAATGAAGTTCGAACTGAAAAAATCCAAATTAAAGACGTTACCACGACATAAATGAATAATAATGAGTTGAAAATCCACCCGCCGCTATCCGCCGCATGTAAGCGCCTAATTTGTGATTGTGATGCGTTCGATTGTGCTGGAAAGAAGTTCGAACTGAAATAAAGCCAAATTAAAGACGTTACCACGAAATAGATGAATAATAATGAGATCAAAGCCCACATGCCGCTATCCGCCGCATGCAAGCGCATAATTTGTGATTGTGATGCGTTCGATTGTGCTGGAAAGAAGTTCGAACAGAAATGAAGCCAAATTAAAGATGTTACCACGAAATAGATGAATAATAACGAGATCAAAGCCCACCTGCCGCTATCTGCCGCATGTAAGCGCCTAATTTGTGATTGCGACGCGTTCAATTGTGCTGGAAAGAAGTTCGAACTTATATAAAGTCAAATTAAAGACGTTACCACGACATAGATGAATAATAATGAGATCAAAGCCCACCTGCCGCTATCCGCCGCATGCAAGCGCATAATTTGTGATTGTGATGCGTTCGATTGTGCTGGAAAGACGTCCGACCTGACATAAAGTCAAATTAAAGACGTTACCACGACATAGATGAATAATAATGAGATGAAAGCCCACCTGCCGCTCTCCGCCGCATGTAAGCGCCTAATTTGTGATTGTGCTGGAATGAAGTTCGAACTGAAATAAAGCCAAATTAAAGACGTTACCACGACATAGATGAATAATAATGAGATGAAAGCCCACCTGCCGCTCTCCGCCGCATGTAAGCACGTAATTTGTGACTGTGCTGGAAAGAAGTTCGAACAGAAATAAAGCCAAATTAAAAACGTTACCACGAAATAGATGAATAATAACGAGATGAAAGCCCACCTGCCGCTATCCGCCGCATGTAAGCGCCTAATTTGTGATTGTTCTGGAATGAAGTTCGAACTGAAATAAAGCCAAATTAAAGACGTTACCACGAAATAGATGAATAATAATGAGATGAAAGCCCCCCTGCCGCTATCCGCCGCATGTAAGCGCCTAATTTGTGATTGTGACGCGTTCGATTGTGGTGGAAAGATGTTCGAACTGAAATAAAGCCAAATTAAAGACGTTACCACGACATAGATGAATAATAATGAGATGAAAGCCCACCTGCCGCTATCCGCTGCATGTAAGCGCCTAATTTGTGATTGTGACGCGTTCAATTGTGCTGGAAAGATGTTCGAACTGAAATAAAGCCAAATTAAAGACGTTACCACGACATAGATGAATAATAATGAGATCAAAGCCCAACTGCCGCTATCCGCCGCATGTAAGCGCCTAATTTGTGATCTTGACGTGATCGATTGCCTTGGAAAGAAGTTTGAACTGAACTAAAGCCAAATTAAAGACGTTACCACGACATAGATGAATAATAATGAGATGAAAGCCCACCTGCCGCTATCCGCCGCATGTAAGCGCCTAATTTGTGATTGTGATGCGTTCGATTGTGCTGGAAAGAAGTTCGAACTGAAATAAAGCCAAATTAAAGACGTTACCACGAAATAGATGAATAATAATGAGATCAAAGCCCACCTGCCGCTATCCGCCGCATGGAAGCGCATAATTTGTGATTGTGATGCGTTCGATTGTGCTGGAAAGAAGTTCGAACAGAAATGAAGCCAAATTAAAGACGTTACCACGAAATAGATGAATAATAACGAGATCAAAGCCCACCTGCCGCTATCCGCCGCATGTAAGCGCCTAATTTGTGATTGCGACGCGTTCAATTGTGCTGGAATGAAGTTCGAACTTATATAAAGTCAAATTAAAGACGTTACCACGACATAGATGAATAATAATGAGATCAAAGCCCACCTGCCGCTATCCGCCGCATGCAAGCGCATAATTTGTGATTGTGATGCGTTCGATTGTGCTGGAAAGACGTCCGACCTGACATAAAGCCAAATTAAAGACGTTACCACGACATAGATGAATAATAATGAGATGAAAGCCCACCTGCCGCTCTCCGCCGCATGTAAGCGCCTAATTTGTGATTGTGCTGGAATGAAGTTCGAACTGAAATAAAGCCAAATTAAAGACGTTACCACGACATAGATGAATAATAATGAGATGAAAGCCCACCTGCCGCTCTCCGCCGCATGTAAGCACGTAATTTGTGACTGTGCTGGAAAGAAGTTCGAACAGAAATAAAAACAAATTAAAAACGTTACCACGAAATAGATGAATAATAACGAGATGAAAGCCCACCTGCCGCTATCCGCCGCATGTAAGCGCCTAATTTGTGATTGTGCTGGAATGAAGTTCGAACTGAAATAAAGCCAAATTAAAGACGTTACCACGAAATAGATGAATAATAATGAGATGAAAGCCCCCCTGCCGCTATCCGCCGCATGTAAGCGCCTAATTTGTGATTGTGACGCGTTTGATTGTGGTGGAAAGATGTTCGAACTGAAATAAAGCCAAATTAAAGACGTTACCACGACATAGATGAATAATAATGAGATGAAAGCCCACCTGCCGCTATCCGCTGCATGTAAGCACCTAATTTGTGATCTTGACGTGATCGATTGCGGTGGAAAGAAGTTTGAACTGAACTAAAGCCAAATTAAAGACGTTACCACGACATAGATGAATAATAATGAGATGAAAGCCCACCTGCCGCTATCCGCCGCATGTAAGCGCCTAATTTGTGATTGTGCTGGAATGAAGTTCGAACTGAAATAAAGCCAAATTAAAGACGTTACCACGAAATAGATGAATAATAATGAGATGAAAGCCCCCCTGCCGCTATCCGCCGCATGTAAGCGCCTAATTTGTGATTGTGACGCGTTCGATTGTGGTGGAAAGATGTTCGAACTGAAATAAAGCCAAATTAAAGACGTTACCACGACATAGATGAATAATAATGAGATGAAAGCCCACCTGCCGCTATCCGCTGCATGTAAGCGCCTAATTTGTGATCTTGACGTGATCGATTGCGGTGGAAAGAAGTTTGAACTGAACTAAAGCCAAATTAAAGACGTTACCACGACATAGATGAATAATAATGAGATGAAAGCCCACCTGCCGCTATCCGCCGCATGTAAGCGCCTAATTTGTGATTGTGATGCGTTCGATTGTGCTGGAAAGAAGTTCGAACTGAAATAAAGCCAAATTAAAGACGTTACCACGACATAGATGAATAATAATGAGAGGAAAGCCCCCCTGCCGCTATCCGCCGCATGTAAGCGCCTAATTTGTGATTGTGCTGGAATGAAGTTCGAACTGAAATAAAGCCAAATTAAAGACATTACCACGACATAAATGAATAATAATGAGTTGAAAATCCACCTGCCGCTATCCGCCGCATGTAAGCGCCTAATATGTGATTGCGACGCGTTCGATTGCGATGGAAAGAAGTTCGAACTGAAATAAAGCCAAATTAAAGACGTTACCACGAAATAGATGAATAATAATGAGATGAAAGCCCACCTGCCGCTATCCGCCGCATGTAAGCGCCTAATTTGTGATTGTGACGCGTTCGATTGTGCTGGAAAGATGTTCGAACTGAAAGAAAGCCAAATTAAAGACGTTACCACGACATAGATGATTAATAAGCGCCTAATTTGTGATTGTGATGCGTTCGATTGTGCTGGAATGAAATTCGAACTGAAATAAAGCCAAATTAAAGACGTTACCACGACATAGATGAATAATAATGTGTTGAAAATCCATCCGCCGCTATCCGCCGCATATACGCACCTAATATGTGATTGTGACGCGTTCGATTGTGCTGGAATGAAGTTCAAACTGAAATAAAGCCAAATTAAAGACGTTACCACGACATAGATGAATAGTAAGCGCCTAATTTGTGATTGTGATGCGTTCGATTGTGCTGGAATGAAGTTCAAACTGAAATAAAGCCAATTAAAGACGTTACCACGACATAGATGAATAGTAAGCGCCTAATTTGTGATTGTGATGCGTTCGATTGTGCTGGAATGAAGTTCGAACTGAAATAAAGCCAAATTAAAGACGTTACCACGAAATAGATGAATAATAATGAGATGAAAGCCCACCCGCCGCTATCCGCCGCATGTAAGCACGTAATTTGTGATTGTGAGGCCTACGATTGTGCTGGAATGAAGTTCGAACTGAAAGAAACCAAATTAAAGACGTTACCACGACATAGATGAATAATAATGAGATGAAAGCCCACCTGCCGCTATCCGCCGCATGTAAGCGCCTAATTTGTGATTGTGATGCGTTCGATTGCGCTGGAAAGAAGCTCGAACTGAAATAAAGCCAAATTAAAGACGTTACCACGACATAGATGAATAATAATGAGATGAAAGCCCACCTGCCGCTATCCGCCGCATGTAAGCGCCTAATTTGTGATTGTGCTGGAAAGAAGTTCGAACTGAAATAAAGCCAAATTAAAGACGTTACCACGACATAGATGAATAATAATGAGATGAAAGTCCACTCACCGCTATCCGCCGCATGTAAGGGCCTAATTTGTGATTGTGATGCGTTCGATTGTGCTGGAATGAAGTTCGAACTGAAAGAAAGCCAAATTAAAGACGTTACCACGACATAGATGAATAATAATGAGTTGAAAATCCACCCGCTGCTATCCGCCGCATGTAAGCGCCTAATTTGTGATTGTGCTGGAATGAAGTTCGAACTGAAAGAAAACCAAATTAAAGACGTTACCACGACATAGATGAATAATAATGAGATGAAAGCCCACCTGCCGCTATCCGCCGCATGTAAGCGCCTAATTTGTGATTGTGATGCGTTCGATTGTGCTGGAAAGAAGCTCGAACTGAAATAAAGCCAAATTAAAGATGTTACCACGACATAGATGAATAATAATGAGTTGAAATTCCATCCACTGCTATCCGCCGCATGTAAGCACCTAATTTGTGATTGTGATGCGTTCGATTGCGCTGGAAAGAAGTTCGAACTGAAAAAAAGCCAAATTAAAGACGTTACCACGACATAGATGAATAATACTGAGATCAAAGCCCACCCGCAGCTATCCGCCGCATGTAAGCGCCTAATTTGTCATTGTGATGCGTTCGATTGTGCTGGAATAAAGTTCGAAGTGAAATAAAGCCAAATTAAAGACGTTACCACGACATAGATGAATAATAATGAGATGAAAGCCCACCTGCCGCTATCCGCCACATGTAAGCGCCTAATTTGTGATTGTGATGCGTTCGATTGTGCTGGAATGAAGTTCGAACTGAAATAAAGCCAATAAAGACGTTACCACGACATAGATGAATAATAAGAGTTGAAAATCCACCCGCCGCTATCCGCCGCATGTAAGCGCCTAATTTGTGATTGTGACGCGTTCGATTGTGCTGGAAAGATGTTCGAACTGAAATAAAGCCAAATTAAAGACGTTACCGCGACATAGATGAATAATAATGAGATCAAAGCCCACCTGCCGCTATCCGCCGCATGTAAGCGCCTAATTTGTGATTGTGATGCGTTCGATTGTGCTGGAATGAAGTTCGAACTGAAATAAAGCCAAATTAAAGATGTTACCACGACATAGATGAATAATAATGTGTTGAAAATCCATCCGCCGCTATCCGCCGCATATACGCACCTAATATGTGATTGTGACGCGTTCGATTGTGCTGGAATGAAGTTCGAACTGAAATAAAGCCAAATTAAAGACGTTACCACGACATAGATGAATAGTAAGCGCCTAAATTGTGATTGTGATGCGTTCGATTGTGCTGGAATGAAGTTCAAACTGAAATAAAGCCAAATTAAAGACGTTACCACGACATAGATGAATAGTAAGCGCCTAATTTGTGATTGTGATGCGTTCGATTGTGCTGGAATGAAGTTCGAACTGAAAGAAAGCCAAATTAAAGACGTTACCACGACATACATGAATAATAATGAGTTGAAAATCCACCCGCTGCTATCCGCCGCATGTAAGCGCCTAATTTTGTGATTGTGCTGGAATGAAGTTCGAACTGAAATAAAGCCAAATTAAAGACGTTACCACGAAATAGATGAATAATAATGAGATGAAAACCCACCCGCCGCTATCCGCCGCATGTAAGCACGTAATTTGTGATTGTGAGGCCTACGATTGTGCTGGAATGAAGTTCGAACTGAAAGAAAACCAAATTAAAGACGTTACCACGACATAGATGAATAATAATGAGATGAAAGCCCACCTGCCGCTATCCACCGCATGTAAGCGCCTAATTTGTGATTGTCATGCGTTCGATTGTGCTGGAAAGAAGCTCGAACTGAAATAAAGCCAAATTAAAGACGTTACCACGACATAGATGAATAATAATGAGATGAAAGCCCACCTGCCGCTATCCGCCGCATGTAAGCGCCTAATTTGTGATTGTGCTGGAAGGAAGTTCGAAGTGAAATAAAGCCAAATTAAAGACGTTACCACGACATAGATGAATAATAATGAGATGAAAGTCCACTCACCGCTATCCGCCGCATGTAAGCACCTAATTTGTGATTGTGATGCGTTCGATTGTGCTGGAATGAAGTTCGAACTGAAAGAAAGCCAAATTAAAGACGTTACCACGAAATAGATGAATAATAATGAGATGAAAGCCCACCTGCCGCTATCCGCCGCATGTAAGCGTATAATTTGTGATTGTGATTGTGCTGGAAAGAAGTTCGAACTGAAAAAAAGCCAAATTAAAGACGTTACCACGACATAGATGAATAATACTGAGATCAAAGCCCACCCGCAGCTATCCGCCGCATGTAAGCGCCTAATTTGTCATTGTGATGCGTTCGATTGTGCTGGAATAAAGTTCGAAGTGAAATAAAGCCAAATTAAAGACGTTACCACGACATAGATGAATAATAATGAGTTGAAAGTCCATCCACCGCTATCCGCCGCATGTAAGCGCCTAATTTGTGATTGTGATTGTGCTGGAATGAAGTTCGAACTGAAATAAAGCCAAATTAAAGACGTTACCACGACATACATGAATAATAATGGGATGAAAGTCCACCTGCCGCTATCCGCCGCATGTAAGCGCCTAATTTGTGATTGTGATGCGTTCGATTGTGCTGGAATGAAGTTCGCAGTAAAATAAAGCCAAATTAAAGACGTTACCACGACATAGATGAATAATAATGAGATGAAAGCCCACCTGCCGCTATCCGCCGCATGTAAGCGCCTAATTTGTGATTGTGACGCGTTCGATTGTGCTGTAATATGTTCGAACTGAAATAAAGCCAAATTAAAGACGTTACCACGACATAGATGATTAATAAGCGCCTAATTTGTGATTGTCATGTGTTCGATTGTGCTGGAATGAAGTTCGAACTGAAAAAATCCAAATTAAAGACGTTACCACGACATACATGAATAATAATGAGTTGAAAATCCACCCGCCGCTATCCGCCGCATGTAAGCGCCTAATTTGTGATTGTGATGCGTTCGATTGTGCTGGAAAGAAGTTCGAACTGAAATAAAGCCAAATTAAAGACGTTACCACGAAATAGATGAATAATAATGAGATCAAAGCCCACCTGCCGCTATCCGCCGCATGGAAGCGCATAATTTGTGATTGTGATGCGTTCGATTGTGCTGGAAAGAAGTTCGAACTGAAATAAAGCCAAATTAAAGACGTTACCACGACATAGATGAATAATAATGAGATCAAAGCCCACCTGCCGCTATCCGCCGCATGTAAGCGCCTAATTTTTGATTGTGACGCGTTCGATTGTCCTGTAAAGAAGTTCGAACTGAAATGAAGCCAAATTAAAGACGTTACCACGACATAGATGATTAATAAGCGCCTAATTTGTGATTGTCATGCGTTCGATTGTGCTGGAATGAAGTTCGAACTGAAATAAAGCCAAATTAAAGACGTTACCACGACATAGATGAATAATAATGAGTTGAAAGTCCATCCACCGCTATCCGCCGCATGTAAGCCCCTAATTTGTGATTGTGATTGTGCTGGAAAGAAGTTCGAACTGAAAAAAAGCCAAATTAAAGACGTTACCACGACATAGATGAATAATACTGAGATCAAAGCCCACCCGCAGCTATCCGCCGCATGTAAGCGCCTAATTTGTCATTGTGATGCGTTCGATTGTGCTGGAATAAAGTTCGAAGTGAAATAAAGCCAAATTAAAGACGTTACCACGACATAGATGAATAATAATGAGATGAAAGCCCACCTGCCGCTATCCGCCACATGTAAGCGCCTAATTTGTGATTGTGATGCGTTCGATTGTGCTGGAATGAAGTTCGAACTGAAATAAAGCCAAATTAAAGACGTTACCACGACATAGATGAATAATAATGAGTTGAAAATCCACCCGCCGCTATCCGCCGCATGTAAGCGCCTAATTTGTGATTGTGACGCGTTCGATTGTGCTGGAAAGATGTTCGAACTGAAATAAAAACAAATTAAAGACGTAGATGAATAATAATGAGATCAAAGCCCACCTGCGGCCATCCGCCGCATGTAAGCACCTAATTTGTGATTGTGATGCGTTCGATTGTGCTGGAATGAAGTTCGAACTGAAATAAAGCCAAATTAAAGATGTTACCACGACATAGATGAATAATAATGTGATGAAAATCCACCCGCCTCTATCCGCCGCATATACGCACCTAATATGTGATTGTGACGCGTTCGATTGTGCTGGAATGAAGTTCAAACTGAAATAAATCCAAATTAAAGACGTTACCACGAAATAGATGAAGAGTAAGCGCCTAATTTGTGATTGTGATGCGTTCGATTGTGCTGGAATGAAGTTCAAACTGAAATAAAGCCAAATTAAAGACGTTACCACGACATAGATGAATAGTAAGCGCCTAATTTGTGATTGTGATGCGTTCGATTGTGCTGGAATGAAGTTCGAACTGAAAGAAAGCCAAATTAAAGACGTTACCACGACATAGATGAATAATAATGAGTTGAAAAGTCCACCCGCTGCTATCCGCCGCATGTAAGCGCCTAATTTGTGATTGTGCATGGAATGAAGTTCGAACTGAAATAAAGCCAAATTAAAGACGTTACCACGAAATAGATGAATAATAATGAGATGAAAGCCCACCCGCCGCTATCCGCCGCATGTAAGCGCGTAATTTGTGATTGTGATGCGTACGATTGTGCTGGAATGAAGTTCGAACTTAAAGAAAAGCCAAATTAAAGACGTTACCACGACATAGATGAATAATAATGAGATGAAAGCCCACCTGCCGCTATCCGCCGCATGTAAGCGCCTAATTTGTGATTGTGATGCGTTCGATTGTGCTGGAAAGAAGCTCGAACTGAAATAAAGCCAAATTAAAGACGTTACCACGACATAGATGAATAATAATGAGATGAAAGCCCACCTGCCGCTATCCGCCGCATGTAAGCGCCTAATTTGTGATTGTGCTGGAGAAGAAGTTCGAACTGAAATAAAGCCAAATTAAAGACGTTACCACGACATAGATGAATAATAATGAGATGAAAGCCCACCCTGCCGCTATCCGCCGCATGTAAGCGCCTAATTTGTGATTGTGATGCGTTCGATTGTGCTGGAATGAAGTTCGAACTGAAATAAAGCCAAATAAAGACGTTACCACGACATAGATGAATAATAATGAGATGAAAGCCCCCCTGCCGCTATCCGCCGCATGGAAGCGCCTAATTTGTTGTGATTGTGCTGGAATGAAGTTCGAACTGAAAAAAAGCCAAATTAAAGACGTTACCACGACATAGATGAATAATAATGAGTTGAAAGTCCACCCGCCGCTATCCGCCGCATGTAAGCGCCTAATATGTGATTGCGACGCGTTCGATTGCGATGGAAAGAAGTTCGAACTGAAATAAAGCCAAATTAAAGACGTTACCACGACATAGATGAATAATAATGAGATGAAAGCCCACCTGCCGCTATCCGCCGCATGTAAGCGCCTAATTTGTGATTGTGACGCGTTCGATTGTGCTGGAAAGATGTTCGAACTGAAATAAAGCCAAATTAAAGACGTTACCACGACATAGATGAATAATAAGGTGAAAGCACCGCGCTAATTTGTGATTGTGATGCGTTCGATTGTGCTGGAATGAAAGTTCGAACTGAAATAAAGCCAAATTAAAGACGTTACCACGACATAGATGAATAATAATGTGTGAAAATCCATCCGCCGCTATCCGCCGCATATACGCACTAATTGTGATTGTGACGCGTTCGATTGTGCTGGAATGAAGTTCAACTGAAATAAAGCCAAATTAAAGACGTTACCACGACATAGATGAAATAGTGAAAGCGCCTAATTTGTGATTGTGATGCGTTCGATTGTGCTGGAATGAAGTTCAAACTGAAATAAAGCCAAATTAAAGACGTTACCACGACATAGATGAATAATAATGAGATGAAAGTCCACGCCGCTATCCGCCGCATGTAAGCGCCTAATTTGTGATTGTGATGCGTTCGATTGTGCTAGAATGAAGTTCGAACTGAAAGAAAGCCAAATTAAAGACGTTACCACGACATAGATGAATAATAATGAGTTGAAAATCCACCCGCTGCTATCCGCCGCATGTAAGCGCCTAATTTGTGATTGTGCTGGAATGAAGTTCGAACTGAAATAAAGCCAAATTAAAGACGTTACCACGAAATAGATGAATAATAATGAGATGAAAGCCCACCCGCCGCTATCCGCCGCATGTAAGCACGTAATTTGTGATTGTGAGGCCTACGATTGTGCTGGAATGAAGTTCGAACTGAAAGAAACCAAATTAAAGACGTTACCACGACATAGATGAATAATAATGAGATGAAAGCCCACCTGCCGCTATCCGCCGCATGTAAGCGCCTAATTTGTGACTGTGATGCGTTCGATTGTGCTGGAAAGAAGCTCGAACTGAAATAAAGCCAAATTAAAGACGTTACCACGACATAGATGAATAATAATGAGATGAAAGCCCACCTGCCGCTATCCGCCGCATGTAAGCGCCTAATTTGTGATTGTGCTGGAAAGAAGTTCGAACTGAAATAAAGCCAAATTAAAGACGTTACCACGACATAGATGAATAATAATGAGATGAAAGTCCATCCACCGCTATCCGCCGCATGTAAGCACCTAATTTGTGATTGTGATGCGTTCGATTGTGCTGGAATGAAGTTCGAACTGAAAGAAAGCCAAATTAAAGACGTTACCACGAAATAGATGAATAATAATGAGATGAAAGCCCACTTGCCGCTATCCGCCCCATGTAAGCGCATAATTTGTGATTGTGATTGTGCTGGAAAGAAGTTCGAACTGAAAAAAAGCCAAATTAAAGACGTTACCACGACATAGATGAATAATACTGAGATCAAAGCCCACCCGCAGCTATCCGCCGCATGTAAGCGCCTAATTTGTCATTGTGATGCGTTCGATTGTGCTGGAATAAAGTTCGAAGTGAAATAAAGCCAAATTAAAGACGTTACCACGACATAGATGAATAATAATGAGATGAAAGCCCACCTGCTGCTATCCGCCACATGTAAGCGCCTAATTTGTGATTGTGATGCGTTCGATTGTGCTGGAATGAAGTTCGAACTGAAATAAAGCCAAATTAAAGACGTTACCACGACATAGATGAATAATAATGAGTTGAAAATCCACCCGCCGCTATCCGCCACATGTAAGCGCCTAATTTGTGATTGTGATGCGTTCGATTGTGCTGGAAAGATATTCGAACTGAAATAAAGCCAAATTAAAGACGTTACCGCGACATAGATGAATAATAATGAGATCAAAGCCCACCTGCCGCTATCCGCCGCATGTAAGCGCCTAATTTGTGATTGTGATGCGTTCGATTGTGCTGGAATGAAGTTCGAACTGAAATAAAGCCAAATTAAAGATGTTACCACGACATAGATGAATAATAATGTGTTGAAAATCCATCCGCCGCTATCCGCCGCATCTACGCACCTAATATGTGATTGTGACGCGTTCGATTGTGCTGGAATGAAGTTCAAACTGAAATAAAGCCAAATTAAAGACGTTACCACGACATAGATGAATAGTAAGCGCCTAATTTGTGATTGTGATGCGTTCGATTGTGCTGGAAAGAAGCTCGAACTGAAATAAAGCCAAATTAAAGACGTTACCACGACATAGATGAATAATAATGAGATGAAAGCCCACCTGCCGCTATCCGCCGCATGTAAGCGCCTAATTTGTGATTGTGCTGGAAAGAAGTTCGAACTGAAATAAAGCCAAATTAAAGACGTTACCACGACATACATGAATAATAATGAGATGAAAGCCCACCTGCTGCTATCCGCCACATGTAAGCGCCTAATTTGTCATTGTGATGCGTTCGATTGTGCTGGAATGAAGTTCGAACTGAAAAAATCCAAATTAAAGACGTTACCACGACATAAATGAATAATAATGAGTTGAAAATCCACCCGCCGCTATCCGCCGCATGTAAGCGCCTAATTTGTGATTGTGATGCGTTCGATTGTGCTGGAAAGAAGTTCGAACTGAAATGAAGCCAAATTAAAGACGTTACCACGAAATAGATGAATAATAATGAGATCAAAGCCCACCTGCCGCTATCCGCCGCATGGAAGCGCATAATTTGTGATTGTGATGCGTTCGATTGTGCTGGAAAGAAGTTCGAACTGAAATAAAGCCAAATTAAAGACGTTACCACGACATAGATGAATAATAAAGAGTTGAAAGTCCATCCGCCACTATCCGCCGCATGTAAGCGCTTAATTGGTGATTATGACGCGTTCGATTGTGGCGGAAAGAAGTTCGACCTGAAATAAAGCCAAATTAAAGACGTTACCACGACATAGATGAATAATAATGAGATCAAAGCCCACCTGCCGCTATCCGCCGCATGTAAGCGCCTAATTTTTGATTGTGACGCATTCGATTGTCCTGTAAAAAAGTTCAAACTGAAATGAAGCCAAATTAAAGACGTTACCACGACATAGATGATTAATAAGCGCCTAATTTGTGATTGTCATGCGTTCGATTGTGCTGGAATGAAGTTCGAACTGAAATAAAGCCAAATTAAAGACGTTACCACGACATAGATGAATAATAATGAGTTGAAAGTCCATCCACCGCTATCCGCCGCATGTAAGCGCCTAATTTGTGATTGTGATTGTGCTGGAAAGAAGTTCGAACTGAAAAAAAGCCAAATTAAAGACGTTACCACGACATAGATGAATAATACTGAGATCAAAGCCCACCCGCAGCTATCCGCCGCATGTAAGCGCCTAATTTGTCATTGTGATGTGTTCGATTGTGCTGGAATAAAGTTCGAAGTGAAATAAAGCCAAATTAAAGACGTTACCACGACATAGATGAATAATAATGAGATGAAAGCCCACCTGCCGCTATCCGCCACATGTAAGCGCCTAATTTGTGATTGTGATGCGTTCGATTGTGCTGGAATGAAGTTCGAACTGAAATAAAGCCAAATTAAAGACGTTACCACGACATAGATGAATAATAATGAGTTGAAAATCCACCCGCCGCTATCCGCCGCATGTAAGCGCCTAATTTGTGATTGTGACGCGTTCGATTGTGCTGGAAAGATGTTCGAACTGAAATAAAAACAAATTAAAGACGTTACCGCGACATAGATGAATAATAATGAGATCAAAGCCCACCTGCCGCTATCCGCCGCATGTAAGCGCCTAATTTGTGATTGTGATGCGTTCGATTGTGCTGGAATGAAGTTCGAACTGAAATAAAGCCAAATTAAAGATGTTACCACGACATAGATGAATAATAATGTGTTGAAAATCCATCCGCCGCTATCCGCCGCATATACGCACCTAATATGTGATTGTGACGCGTTCGATTGTGCTGGAATGAAGTTCAAACTGAAATAAAGCCAAATTAAAGACGTTACCAAGAAATAGATGAATAGTAAGCGCCTAATTTGTGATTGTGATGCGTTCGATTCTGCTGGAATGAAGTTCAAACTGAAATAAAGCCAAATTAAAGACGTTACCACGACATAGATGAATAGTAAGCGCCTAATTTGTGATTGTGATGCGTTCGATTGTGCTGGAAAGAAGTTCGAACTGAAAGAAAGCCAAATTAAAGACGTTACCATGACATAGATGAATAATAATGAGTTGAAAATCCACCCGCTGCTATCCGCCGCATGTAAGCGCCTAATTTGTGATTGTGCTGGAATGAAGTTCGAACTGAAATAAAGCCAAATTAAAGACGTTACCACGAAATAGATGAATAATAATGAGATGAAAGCCCACCCGCCGCTATCCGCCGCATGTAAGCACGTAATTTGTGATTGTGAGGCCTACGATTGTGCTGGAATGAAGTTCGAACTGAAATAAAAACAAATTAAAGACGTTACCACGACATAGATGAATAATAATGAGATGAACGCCCACCTGCCGCTATCCGCCGCATGTAAGCGCCTAATTTGTGATTGTGATGCGTTCGATTGTGCTGGAAAGAAGCTCGAACTGAAATAAAGCCAAATTAAAGACGTTACCACGACATAGATGAATAATAATGAGATGAAAGCCCACCTGCCGCTATCCGCCACATGTAAGCGCCTAATTTGTGATTGTGATGCGTTCGATTGTGCTGGAATGAAGTTCGAACTGAAATAAAGCCAAATTAAAGACGTTACCACGACATAGATGAATAATAATGAGTTGAAAATCCACCCGCCGCTATCCGCCGCATGTAAGCGCCTAATTTGTGATTGTGACGCGTTCGATTGTGCTGGAAAGATTTTCGAACTGAAATAAAAACAAATTAAAGACGTTACCAGCGACATAGATGAATAATAATGAGATCAAAGCCCACCTGCCGCTATCCGCCGCATGTAAGCGCCTAATTTGTGATTGTGATGCGTTCGATTGTGCTGGAATGAAGTTCGAACTGAAATAAAGCCAAATTAAAGATGTTACCACGACATAGATGAATAATAATGTGTTGAAAATCCATCCGCCGCTATCCGCCGCATATACGCACCTAATATGTGATTGTGACGCGTTCGATTGTGCTGGAATGAAGTTCAAACTGAAATAAAGCCAAATTAAAGACGTTACCAAGAAATAGATGAATAGTAAGCGCCTAATTTGTGATTGTGATGCGTTCGATTGTGCTGGAATGAAGTTCAAACTGAAATAAAGCCAAATTAAAGACGTTACCACGACATAGATGAATAGTAAGCGCCTAATTTGTGATTGTGATGCGTTCGATTGTGCTGGAAAGAAGTTCGAACTGAAAGAAAGCCAAATTAAAGACGTTACCACGACATAGATGAATAATAATGAGTTGAAAATCCACCCGCTGCTATCCGCCGCATGTAAGCGCCTAATTTGTGATTGTGCTGGAATGAAGTTCGAACTGAAATAAAGCCAAATTAAAGACGTTACCACGAAATAGATGAATAATAATGAGATGAAAGCCCACCCGCCGCTATCCGCCGCATGTAAGCACGTAATTTGTGATTGTGAGGCCTACGATTGTGCTGGAATGAAGTTCGAACTGAAAGAAAACCAAATTAAAGACGTTACCACGACATAGATGAATAATAATGAGATGAACGCCCACCTGCCGGTATCCGCCGCATGTAAGCGCCTAATTTGTGATTGTGATGCGTTCGATTGTGCTGGAAAGAAGCTCGAACTGAAATAAAGCCAAATTAAAGACGTTACCACGACATAGATGAATAATAATGAGATGAAAGCCCACCTGCCGCTATCCGCCGCATGTAAGCGCCTAATTTGTGATTGTGCTGGAAAGACGTTCGAATTGAAATAAAGCCAAATTAAAGACGTTACCACGACATAGATGAATAATAATGAGATGAAAGCCCACCTGCCGCTATCCGCCGCATGTAAGCGCCTAATTTGTGATTGTGATGCGTTCGATTGTGCTGGAATGAAGTTCGAACTGAAAGAAAGCCAAATTAAAGACGTTACCACGACATAGATGAATAATAATGAGAGGAAAGCCCCCCTGCCCCTATCCGCCGCATGGAAGCGCCTAATTTGTGATTGTGCTGGAATGAAGTTCGAACTGAACAAAAGCCAAATTAAAGACGTTACCACGACATAAATGAATATTAATGAGTTGAAAATCCACCCGCCGCTATCCGCCGCATGTAAGCGCCTAATTTGTGATTGCGACGCGTTCGATTGCGATGGAAAGAAGTTCGAACTGAAATAAAGCCAAATTAAAGACGTTACCACGAAATAGATGAACAATAATGAGATGAAAGCCCACCTGCCGCTATCCGCCGCATGTGAGCGCCTAATTTGTGATTGTGACGCGTTCGATTGTGCTGGAAAGATGTTCGAACTGAAAGAAAGCCAAATTAAAGACGTTACCACGACATAGATGATTAATAAGCGCCTAATTTGTGATTGTGATGCGTTCGATTGTGCTGGAATGAAATTCGAACTGAAATAAAGCCAAATTAAAGACGTTACCACGACATAGATGAATAATAATGAGTTGAAAATCCATCCGCCGCTATCCGCCGCACATACGCACCGAATTTGTGATTGTGATGCGTTCGATTGTGCTGGAATGAAGTTCAAACTGAAATAAAGCCAAATTAAAGACGTTACCACGACATATATGAATAATAATGAGATGAAAGCCCACCTGCCGCTATCCGCCGCATGTAAGCACGTAATTTGTGATTGTGAGGCCTACGATTGTGCTGGAATGAAGTTCGAACTGAAAGAAAACCAAATTAAAGACGTTACCACGACATAGATGAATAATAATGAGATCACAGCCCACCTGCCGCTATCCGCCGCATGTAAGCGCCTAATTTGTGATTGTGATGCGTTCGATTGTGCTGGAAAGAAGCTCGAACTGAAATAAAGCCAAATTAAAGACGTTACCACGACATAGATGAATAATAATGAGATGAAAGCCCACCTGCCGCTATCCGCCGCATGTAAGCGCCTAATTTGTGATTGTGCTGGAAAGAAGTTCGAACTGAAATAAAGCCAAATTAAAGACGTTACCACGACATAGATGAATAATAATGAGATGAAAGCCCACCTGCCGCTATCCGCCGCATGTAAGCGCCTAATTTGTGATTGTGATGCGTTCGATTGTGCTGGAAAGAAGTTTGAACTGAAATAAAGCCAAATTAAAGACGTTACCACGACATAGATGAATAATAATGAGATGAAAGCCCACCTGCCGCTATCCGCCGCATGTAAGCGCCTAATTTGTGATTGTGCTGGAAAGAAGTTCGAACTGAAATGAAGCCAAATTAAAGACGTTACCACGACATAGATGAATAATAATGAGATGAAAGTCCGCTCACCGCTATCCGCCGCATGTAAGGGCCTAATTTGTGATTGTGATGCGTTCGATTGTGCTGGAATGAAGTTCGAACTGAAATAAAGCCAAATTAAAGACGTTACCACGAAATAGATGAATAATAATGAGTTGAAAATCCACCCGCTGCTATCCGCCGCATGTAAGCGCCTAATTTGTGATTGTGCTGGAATGAAGTTCGAACTGAAATAAAGCCAAATTAAAGACGTTACCACGACATAGATGAATAATAATGAAATGAAAGCCCACCCGCCGCTATCCGCCGCATGTAAGCACGTAATTTGTGATTGTGAGGCCTACGATTGTGCTGGAATGAAGTTCGAACTGAAAGAAAACCAAATTAAAGACGTTACCACGACATAGATGAATAATAATGAGATGAAAGCCCACCTGCCGCTATCCGCCGCATGTAAGCGCCTAATTTGTGATTGTGATGCGTTCGATTGTGCTGGAAAGAAGCTCGAACTGAAATAAAGCCAAATTAAAGACGTTACCACGACATAGATGAATAATAATGAGATGAAAGTCCATCCACCGCTATCCGCCGCATGTAAGCACCTAATTTGTGATTGTGATGCGTTCGATTGTGCTGGAATGAAGTTCGAACTGAAAGAAAGCCAAATTAAAGACGTTACCACGAAATAGATGAATAATAATGAGATGAAAGCCCACTTGCCGCTATCCGCCCCATGTAAGCGCCTAATTTGTGATTGTGATTGTGCTGGAAAGAAGTTCGAACTGAAAAAAAGCCAAATTAAAGACGTTACCACGACATAGATGAATAATACTGAGATCAAAGCCCACCCGCAGCTATCCGCCGCATGTAAGCGCCTAATTTGTCATTGTGATGCGTTCGATTGTGCTGGAATAAAGTTCGAAGTGAAATAAAGCCAAATTAAAGACGTTACCACGACATAGATGAATAATAATGAGATGAAAGCCCACCTGCCGCTATCCGCCACATGTAAGCGCCTAATTTGTGATTGTGATGCGTTCGATTGTGCTGGAATGAAGTTCGAACTGAAATAAAGCCAAATTAAAGACGTTACCACGACATAGATGAATAATAATGAGTTGAAAATCCACCCGCCGCTATCCGCCGCATGTAAGCGCCTAATTTGTGATTGTGACGCGTTCGATTGTGCTGGAAAGATGTTCGAACTGAAATAAAAACAAATTAAAGACGTTACCGCGACATAGATGAATAATAATGAGATCAAAGCCCACCTGCCGCTATCCGCCGCATGTAAGCGCCTAATTTGTGATTGTGATGCGTTCGATTGTGCTGGAATGAAGTTCGAACTGAAATAAAGCCAAATTAAAGATGTTACCACGACATAGATGAATAATAATGTGTTGAAAATCCATCCGCCGCTATCGGCCGCATATACGCACCTAATATGTGATTGTGACGCGTTCGATTGTGCTGGAATGAAGTTCAAACTGAAATAAAGCCAAATTAAAGACGTTACCAAGAAATAGATGAATAGTAAGCGCCTAATTTGTGATTGTGATGCGTTCGATTGTGCTGGAATGAAGTTCAAACTGAAATAAAGCCAAATTAAAGACGTTACCACTACATAGATGAATAGTAAGCGCCTAATTTGTGATTGTGATGCGTTCGATTGTGCTGGAAAGAAGTTCGAACTGAAATAAAGCCAAATTAAAGACGTTACCACGACATAGATGAATAATAATGAGTTGAAAATCCACCCGCTGCTATCCGCCGCATGTAAGCGCCTAATTTGTGATTGTGCTGGAATGAAGTTCGAACTGAAATAAAGCAAATTAAAGACGTTACCACGAAATAGATGAATAATAATGAGATGAAAGCCCACCCGCCGCTATCCGCCGCATGTAAGTACGTAATTTGTGATTGTGAGGCCTACGATTGTGCTGGAATGAAGTTCGAACTGAAAGAAAACCAAATTAAAGACGTTACCACGACATAGATGAATAATAATGAGATGACAGCCCACCTGCCGCTATCCGCCGCATGTAAGCGCCTAATTTGTGATTGTGATGCGTTCGATTGTGCTGGAAAGAAGCTCGAACTGAAATAAAGCCAAATTAAAGACGTTACCACGACATAGATGAATAATAATGAGATGAAAGCCCCCCTGCCGCTATCCGCCGCATGTAAGCGCCTAATTTGTGATTGTGCTGGAAAGAAGTTCGAACTGAAATAAAGCCAAATTAAAGACGTTACCACGACATAGGTGAATAATAATGAGATCAAAGCCCACCTGCCGCTATCCGCCGCATGTAAGCGCCTAATTTGTGATTGTGATGCGTTCGATTGTGCTGGAATGAAGTTCGAACTGAAATAAAGCCAAATTAAAGACGTTACCACGACATAGATGAATAATAATGAGAGGAAAGCCCCCCTGCCCCTATCCGCCGCATGGAAGCGCCTAATTTGTGATTGTACTGGAAAGAAGTTCGAACTGAAATAAAGCCAAATTAAAGAGGTTACCACGACATAGATGAATAATAATGAGATCAAAGCCCACCTGCCGCTATCCGCCGCATGTAAGCGCCTAATTTGTGATTGTGATGCGTTCGATTGTGCTGGAATGAAGTTCGAACTGAAAAAAAGCCAAATTAAAGACGTTACCACGACATAAATGAATATTAATGAGTTGAAAATCCACCCGCCGCTATCCGCCGCATGTAAGCGCCTAATTTGTGATTGCGACGCGTTCGATTGCGATGGAAAGAAGTTCGAACTGAAATAAAGCCAAATTAAAGACGTTACCACGAAATAGATGAATAATAATGAGATGAAAGCCCACCTGCCGCTATCCGCCGCATGTGAGCGCCTAATTTGTGATTGTGACGCGTTCGATTGTGCTGGAAAGATGTTCGAACTGAAAGAAAGCCAAATTAAAGACGTTACCACGACATAGATGATTAATAAGCGCCTAATTTGTGATTGTGATGCGTTCGATTGTGCTGGAATGAAATTCGAACTGAAATAAAGCCAAATTAAAGACGTTACCACGACATAGATGAATAATAATGTGTTGAAATCCATCCGCCGCTATCCGCCGCACATACGCACCTAATTTGTGATTGTGATGCGTTCGATTGTGCTGGAATGAAGTTCAAACTGAAATAAAGCCAAATTAAAGACGTTACCACTACATAGATGAATAGTAAGCGCCTAATTTGTGATTGTGATGCGTTCGATTGTGCTGGAATGAAGTTCAAACTGAAATAAAGCCAAATTAAAGACGTTACCATGACATAGATGAATAGTAAGCGCCTAATTTGTGATTGTGATGCGTTTCGATTGTGCTGGAATGAAGTTCGAAACTGAAAGAAAGCCAAATTAAAGACGTTACCACGACATAGATGAATAATAATGAGTTGAAAATCCACCCGCTGCTATCCGCCGCATGTAAGCGCCTAATTTGTGATTGTGCTGGAATGAAGTTCGAACTGAAATAAAGCCAAATTAAAGACGTTCCCACGAAATAGATGAATAATAATGAGATGAAAGCCCACCCGCCGCTATCCGCCGCATGTAAGCACGTAATTTGTGATTGTGAGGCCTACGATTGTGCTGGAATGAAGTTCGAACTGAAAGAAAACCAAATTAAAGACGTTACCACGACATAGATGAATAATAATGAGATCAAAGCCCACCTGCCGCTATCCGCCGCATGTAAGCGCCTAATTTGTCATTGTGATGCGTTCGATTGTGCTGGAAAGAAGCTCGAACTGAAATAAAGCCAAATTAAAGACGTTACCACGACATAGATGAATAATAATGAGATGAAAGTCCATCCACCGCTATCCGCCGCATGTAAACGCCTAATTTGTGATTGTGATGCGTTCGATTGTGCTGGAATGAAGTTCGAACTGAAAGAAAGCCAAATTAAAGACGTTACCCACGAAATAGATGAATAATAATGAGATGAAAGCCCACTTGCCGCTATCCGCCCCATGTAAGCGCATAATTTGTGATTGTGATTGTGCTGGAAAGAAGTTCGAACTGAAAAAAAGCCAAATTAAAGACGTTACCATGACATAGATGAATAATACTGAGATCAAAGCCCACCCGCAGCTATCCGCCGCATGTAAGCGCCTAATTGGTGATTGTGACGCGTTCGATTGTGCTGGAAAGATGTTCGAACTGAAATAAAGCCAAATTAAAGACGTTACCACGACATAGATGATTAATAAGCGCCTAATTTGTGATTGTGATGCGTTCGATTGTGCTGGAATGAAATTCGAACTGAAATAAAGCCAAATTAAAGACGTTACCACGACATAGATGAATAATAATGTGTTGAAAATCCATCCGCCGCTATCCGCCGCATATACGCACGTAATATGTGATTGTGACGCGTTCGATTGTGCTGGAATGAAGTTCAAACTGAAATAAAGCCAAATTAAAGACGTTACCACGACATAGATGAATAGTAAGCGCCTAATTTGTGATTGTGATGCGTTCGATTGTGCTGGAATGAAGTTCAAACTGAAATAAAGCCAAATTAAAGACGTTACCACGACATAGATGAATAGTAAGTGCCTAATTTGTGATTGTGATGCGTTCGATTGTGCTGGAATGAAGTTCGAACTGAAAGAAAGCCAAATTAAAGACGTTACCACGACATAGATGAATAATAATGAGTTGAAAATCCACCCGCTGCTATCCGCCGCATGTAAGCGCCTAATTTGTGATTGTGCTGGAATGAAGTTCGAACTGAAATAAAGCCAAATTAAAGACGTTCCCACGAAATAGATGAATAATAATGAGATGAAAGCCCACCCGCCGCTATCCGCCGCATGTAAGCACGTAATTTGTGATTGTGAGGCCTACGATTGTGCTGGAATGAAGTTCGAACTGAAAGAAAACCAAATTAAAGACGTTACCACGACATAGATGAATAATAATGAGATGAAAGCCCACCTGCCGCTATCCGCCGCATGTAAGCGCCTAATTTGTGATTGTGATGCGTTCGATTGTGCTGGAAAGAAGTTTGAACTGAAATAAAGCCAAATTAAAGACGTTACCACGACATAGATGAATAATAATGAGATGAAAGCCCACCTGCCGCTATCCGCCGCATGTAAGCGCCTAATTTGTGATTGTGCTGGAAAGAAGTTCGAACTGAAATAAAGCCAAATTAAAGACGTTACCACGACATAGATGAATAATAATGAGATGAAAGTCCGCTCACCGCTATCCGCCGCATGTAAGCGCCTAATTTGTGATTGTGATGCGTTCGATTGTGCTGGAATGAAGTTCGAACTGAAAGAAAGCCAAATTAAAGACGTTACCACGACATAGATGAATAATAATGAGTTGAAAATCCACCCGCTGCTATCCGCCGCATGTAAGCGCCTAATTTGTGATTGTGCTGGAATGAAGTTCGAACTGAAATAAAGCCAAATTAAAGACGTTACCACGACATAGATGAATAATAATGAGATGAAAGCCCACCCGCCGCTATCCGCCGCATGTAAGCACGTAATTTGTGATTGTGAGGCCTACGATTGTGCTGGAATGAAGTTCGAACTGAAAGAAAGCCAAATTAAGACGTTACCACGACATAGATGAATAATAATGAGATGAAAGCCCACCTGCCGCTATCCGCCGCATGTAAGCGCCTAATTTGTGATTGTGATGCGTTCGATTGTGCTGGAAAGAAGCTCGAACTGAAATAAAGCCAAATTAAAGACGTTACCACGACATAGATGAATAATAATGAGATGAAAGTCCATCCACCGCTATCCGCCGCATGTAAGCACCTAATTTGTGATTGTGATGCGTTCGATTGTGCTGGAATGAAGTTCGAACTGAAAGAAAGCCAAATTAAAGACGTTACCACGAAATAGATGAATAATAATGAGATGAAAGCCCACTTGCCGCTATCCGCCCCATGTAAGCGCATAATTTGTGATTGTGATTGTGCTGGAAAGAAGTTCGAACTGAAAAAAGCCAAATTAAAGACGTTACCACGACATAGATGAATAATACTGAGATCAAAGCCCACCCGCAGCTATCCGCCGCATGTAAGCGCCTAATTTGTCATTGTGATGCGTTCGATTGTGCTGGAATAAAGTTCGAAGTGAAATAAAGCCAAATTAAAGACGTTACCA
This sequence comes from Colossoma macropomum, assembly GCF_904425465.1. NCBI lineage: Eukaryota > Metazoa > Chordata > Actinopteri > Characiformes > Serrasalmidae > Colossoma > Colossoma macropomum. The sequence goes on along the minus strand of NW_023495175.1, from coordinate 5,290 downwards.
CGACATAGATGAATAATAATGAGATGAAAGCCCACCTGCTGCTATCCGCCACATGTAAGCGCCTAATTTGTGATTGTGATGCGTTCGATTGTGCTGGAATGAAGTTCGAACTGAAATAAAGCCAAATTAAGACGTTACCACGACATAGATGAATAATAATGAGTTGAAAATCCACCCGCCGCTATCCGCCGCATGTAAGCGCCTAATTTGTGATTGTGATGCGTTCGATTGTGCTGGAAAGATATTCGAACTGAAATAAAGCCAAATTAAAGACGTTACCGCGACATAGATGAATAATAATGAGATCAAAGCCCACCTGCCGCTATCCGCCGCATGTAAGCGCCTAATTTGTGATTGTGATGCGTTCGATTGTGCTGGAATGAAGTTCGAACTGAAATAAAACCAAATTAAATATGTTACCACGACATAGATGAATAATAATGTGTTGAAAATCCATCCGCCGCTATCCGCCGCATATAGGCACCTAATATGTGATTGTGACGCGTTCGATTGTGCTGGAATGAAGTTCAAACTGAAATAAAGCCAAATTAAAGACGTTACCACGACATACATGAATAATAATGAGATGAAAGCCCACCCGCCGCTATCCGCCGCATGTAAGCGCCTAATTTGTGATTGTGATGCGTTCGATTGTGCTGGAAAGAAGTTCGAACTGAAATAAAGCCAAATTAAAGACGTTACCACGAAATAGATGAATAATAATGAGATCAAAGCCCACCTGCCGCTATCCGCCGCATGGAAGCGCATAATTTGTGATTGTGATGCGTTCGATTGTGCTGGAAAGAAGTTCGAACTGAAATAAAGCCAAATTAAAGACGTTACCACGACATAGATGAATAATAAAGAGTTGAAAGTCCATCCGCCACTATCCGCCGCATGTAAGCGCTTAATTGGTGATTATGACGTGTTCGATTGTGGCGGAAAGAAGTTCGACCTGAAATAAAGCCAAATTAAAGACGTTACCACGACATAGATGAATAATAATGAGATCAAAGCCCACCTGCCGCTATCCGCCGCATGTAAGCGCCTAATTTTTGATTGTGACGCATTCGATTGTCCTGTAAAAAAGTTCGAACTGAAATGAAGCCAAATTAAAGACGTTACCACGACATAGATGATTAATAAGCGCCTAATTTGTGATTGTCATGCGTTCGATTGTGCTGGAATGAAGTTCGAACTGAAATAAAGCCAAATTAAAGACGTTACCACGACATAGATGAATAATAATGAGTTGAAAGTCCATCCACCGCTATCCGCCGCATGTAAGCGCCTAATTTGTGATTGTGATGCGTTCGATTGTGCTGGAATAAAGTTCGAAGTGAAATAAAGCCAAATTAAAGACGTTACCACGACATAGATGAATAATAATGAGATGAAAGCCCACCTGCCGCTATCCGCCACATGTAAGCGCCTAATTTGTGATTGTGATGCGTTCGATTGTGCTGGAATGAAGTTCGAACTGAAATAAAGCCAAATTAAAGACGTTACCAACGACATAGATGAATAATAATGAGTTGAAAATCCACCCGCCGCTATCCGCCGCATGTAAGCGCCTAATTTGTGATTGTGACGCGTTCGATTGTGCTGGAAAGATGTTCGAACTGAAATAAAAACAAATTAAAGACGTTACCGCGACATAGATGAATAATAATGAGATCAAAGCCCACCTGCCGCTATCCGCCGCATGTAAGCGCCTAATTTGTGATTGTGATGCGTTCGATTGTGCTGGAATGAAGTTCGAACTGAAATAAAGCCAAATTAAAGATGTTACCACGACATAGATGAATAATAATGTGTTGAAAATCCATCCGCCGCTATCCGCCGCATATACGCACCTAATATGTGATTGTGACGCGTTCGATTGTGCTGGAATGAAGTTCAAACTGAAATAAAGCCAAATTAAAGACGTTACCAAGAAATAGATGAATAGTAAGCGCCTAATTTGTGATTGTGATGCGTTCGATTGTGCTGGAATGAAGTTCAAACTGAAATAAAGCCAAATTAAAGACGTTACCACGACATAGATGAATAGTAAGCGCCTAATTTGTGATTGTGATGCGTTCGATTGTGCTGGAAAGAAGTTCGAACTGAAAGAAAGCCAAATTAAAGACGTTACCACGACATAGATGAATAATAATGAGTTGAAAATCCACCCGCTGCTATCCGCCGCATGTAAGCGCCTAATTTGTGATTGTGCTGGAATGAAGTTCGAACTGAATAAAGCCAAATTAAAGACGTTACCACGAAATAGATGAATAATAATGAGATGAACGCCCACCCGCCGCTATCCGCCGCATGTAAGCACGTAATTTGTGATTGTGAGGCCTACGATTGTGCTGGAATGAAGTTCGAACTGAAAGAAAACCAAATTAAAGACGTTACCACGACATAGATGAATAATAATGAGATGAAAGCCCACCTGCCGCTATCCGCCGCATGTAAGCGCCTAATTTGTGATTGTGATGCGTTCGATTGTGCTGGAAAGAAGCTCGAACTGAAATAAAGCCAAATTAAAGACGTTACCACGACATAGATGAATAATAATGAGATGAAAGCCCACCTGCCGCTATCCGCCGCATGTAAGCGCCTAATTTGTGATTGTGCTGGAAAGAAGTTCGAACTGAAATAAAGCCAAATTAAAGACGTTACCACGACATAGATGAATAATAATGAGATCAAAGCCCACCTGCCGCTATCCGCCGCATGTAAGCGCCTAATTTGTGATTGTGATGCGTTCGATTGTGCTGGAATGAAGTTCGAACTGAATAAAGCCAAATTAAAGACGTTACCACGACATAGATGAATAATAATGAGAGGAAAGCCCCCCTGCCCCTATCCGCCGCATGGAAGCGCCTAATTTGTGATTGTGCTGGAATGAAGTTCGAACTGAAAAAAAGCCAAATTAAAGACGTTACCACGACATAAATGAATATTAATGAGTTGAAAATCCACCCGCCGCTATCCGCCGCATGTAAGCGCCTAATTTGTGATTGCGACGCGTTCGATTGCGATGGAAAGGAAGTTCGAACTGAAATAAAGCCAAATTAAAGACGTTACCACGAAATAGATGAATAATAATGAGATGAAAGCCCACCTGCCGCTATCCGCCGCATGTGAGCGCCTAATTTGTGATTGTGACGCGTTCGATTGTGCTGGAAAGATGTTCGAACTGAAAGAAAGCCAAATTAAAGACGTTACCACGACATAGATGATTATAAGCGCCTAATTTGTGATTGTGATGCGTTCGATTGTGCTGGAATGAAATTCGAACTGAAATAAAGCCAAATTAAAGACGTTACCACGACATAGATTAATAATAATGTGTTGAAAATCCATCCGCCGCTATCCGCCGCACATACGCACCTAATTTGTGATTGTGATGCGTTCGATTGTGCTGGAATGAAGTTCAAACTGAAATAAAGCCAAATTAAAGACGTTACCACTACATAGATGAATAGTGAGCGCCTAATTTGTGATTGTGATGCGGTCGATTGTGCTGGAATGAAGTTCAAACTGAAATAAAGCCAAATTAAAGACGTTACCACGACATAGATGAATAGTAAGCGCCTAATTTGTGATTGTGATGCGTTCGATTGTGCTGGAATGAACTTCGAACTGAAAGAAAGCCAAATTAAAGACGTTACCACGACATAGATGAATAATAATGAGTTGAAAATCCACCCGCTGCTATCCGCCGCATGTAAGCGCCTAATTTGTGATTGTCCTGGAATGAAGTTCGAACTGAAATAAAGCCAAATTAAAGACGTTACCACGAAATAGATGAATAATAATGAGATGAAAGCCACCTGCCGCTATCCGCCGCATGTAAGCGCCTAATTTGTGATTGTGATGCGTTCGATTGTGCTGGAAAGAAGCTCGAACTGAATAAAGCCAAATTAAAGACGTTACCAACGACATAGATGAATAATAATGAGATGAAAGCCCACCTGCCGCTATCCGCCGCATGTAGCGCCTAATTTGTGATTGTGCTGGAAAGAAGTTCGAACTGAAATAAAGCCAAATTAAAGACGTTACCACGACATAGATGAATAATAATGAGATGAAAGTCCACTCACCGCTATCCGCCGCATGTAAGGGCCTAATTTGTGATTGTGATGCGTTCGATTGTGCTGGAATGAAGTTCGAACTGAAAGAAAGCCAAATTAAAGACGTTACCACGACATAGATGAATAATAATGAGTTGAAAATCCACCCGCTGCTATCCGCCGCATGGAGCGCCTAATTTGTGATTGTGCTGGAATGAAGTTCGAACTGAATAAAGCCAATTAAAGACGTTACCACGAAATAGATGAATAATAATGAGATGAAAGCCCACCCGCCGCTATCCGCCGCATGTAAGCACGTAATTTGTGATTGTGAGGCCTAGGATTGTGCTGGAATGAAGTTCGAACTCAAAGAAAACCAAATTAAAGACGTTACCACGACATACATGAATAATAATGAGATGAAAGCCCACCTGCCGCTATCCGCCGCATGTAAGCGCCTAATTTGTGATTGTGATGCGTTCGATTGTGCGGTGGAAAGAAGCTCGAACTGAAATAAAGCCAAATTAAAGACGTTACCACGACATAGATGAATAATAATGAGATGAAAGCCCACCTGCCGCTATCCGCCGCATGTAAGCGCCTAATTTGTGATTGTGCTGGAAAGAAGTTCGAACTGAAATAAAGCCAAATTAAAGACGTTACCACGACATAGATGAATAATATGAGATGAAAGTCCACTCACCGCTATCCGCCGTCATGTAAGGGCCTAATTTGTGATTGTGATGCGTTCGATTGTGCTGGAATGAAGTTCGAAGTGAAAGAAAGCCAAATTAAAGACGTTACCACGACATAGATGAATAATAATGAGATGAAAGTCCATCCACCGCTATCCGCCGCATGTAAGCACCTAATTTGTGATTGTGATGCGTTCGATTGTGCTGGAATGAATTCGAACTGAAAGAAAGCCAAATTAAAGACGTTACCACGAAATAGATGAATAATAATGAGATGAAAGCCCACTTGCCGGTATCCGCCCCATGTAAGCGCATAATTTGTGATTGTGATTGTGCTGGAAAGAAGTTCGAACTGAAAAAAGCCAAATTAAAGACGTTACCATGACATAGATGAATAATACTGAGATCAAAGCCCACCCGCAGCTATCCGCCGCATGTAAGCGCCTAATTTGTGATTGTGACGCGTTCGATTGTGCTGGAATGAAATTCGAACTGAAATAAAGCCAAATTAAAGACGTTACCACGACA
>NW_023495174.1:0-44065 GCF_904425465.1 Colossoma macropomum | reverse complement strand
TCATGGTCATACGTTTTCCAACACATTTTGATGCCTTGGGGTGAATATTAAGGGAATTTATGAACGGTCAAAAAACGCACACGAAGGTAAGACTATAGCCTTAGGTATTTTGGGAAATTTGGCGCAATATCACATGTTCATTTTATGATGGAATTTGAATTGTTTTGGACAAAATACATCATGGTCATACATTTTCCAACACATTTTGATGCCTTGGGGTGAATATTAAGGGAATTTATGAACGGTCAAAAAACGCACACGAAGGTAAGACTATAGCCTTAGGTATTTTGGGAAATTTGGCGCAATATCACATGTTCATTTTATGATGGAATTTGAATTGTTTGGACAAAATACATCATGGTCATACATTTTCCAACACATTTTGATGCCTTGGGGTGAATATTAAGGGAATTTATGAACGGTCAAAAAACGCACACGAAGGTAAGACTATAGCCTTAGGTATTTTGGGAAATTTGGCGCAATATCACATGTTCATTTTATGATGGAATTTGAATTGTTTGGACAAAATACATCATGGTCATACATTTTCCAACACATTTTGATGCCTTGGGTGAATATTAAGGGAATTTAGGAACGGTCAAAAAACGCACACGAAGGTAAGACTATAGCCTTAGGTATTTTGGGAAATTTGGCGCAATATCACATGTTCATTTTATGATGGAATTTGAATTGTTTGGACAAAATACATCATGGTCATACATTTTCCAACACATTTTGATGCCTTGGGGTGAATATTAAGGGAATTTATGAACGGTCAAAAAACGCACACGAAGGTAAGACTATAGCCTTAGGTATTTTGGGAAATTTGGCGCAATATCACATGTCATTTTATGATGGAATTTGAATTGTTTGGACAAAATACATCATGGTCATACATTTTCCAACACATTTTAATGCCTTGGGAAATTTGGCGCAATATCACATGTTCATTTTATGATGGAATTTGAATTGTTTGGACAAAATACATCATGGTCATACATTTTCCAACACATTTTGATGCCTTGGGGTGAATATTAAGGGAATTTATGAATGGTCAAAAAACGCACACGAAGGTAAGACTATAGCCTTAGGTATTTTGGGAAATTTGGCGCAATATCAATGTTCATTTTATGATGGAATTTGAATTGTTTGGACAAAATACATCATGGTCAAGACTATAGCCTTAGGTATTTGGGAAATTTGGCGCAATATCACATGTTCATTTTATGATGGAATTTGAATTGTTTGGACAAAATACATCATGGTCATACATTTTCCAACACATTTTAATGCCTTGGGGTGAATATTAAGGGAATTTATGAACGGTCAAAAAACGCACACGAAGGTAAGACTATAGCCTTAGGTATTTTGGGAAATTTGGCGCAATATCACATGTTCATTTTATGATGGAATTTGAATTGTTTGGACAAAATACATCATGGTCATACATTTTCCAACACATTTTGATGCCTTGGGGTGAATATTAAGGGAATTTATGAACGGTCAAAAAACGCACACGAAGGTAAGACTATAGCCTTAGGTATTTTGGGAAATTTGGCGCAATATCACATGTTCATTTTATGATGGAATTTGAATTGTTTGGACAAAATACATCATGGTCATACATTTTCCAACACATTTTGATGCCTTGGGGTGAATATTAAGGGAATTTAGGAACGGTCAAAAAACGCACACGAAGGTAAGACTATAGCCTTAGGTATTTTGGGAAATTTGGCGCAATATCACATGTTCATTTTATGATGGAATTTGAATTGTTTGGACAAAATACATCATGGTCATACATTTTCCAACACATTTTGATGCCTTGGGGTGAATATTAAGGGAATTTAGGAACGGTCAAAAAACGCACACGAAGGTAAGACTATAGCCTTAGGTATTTTGGGAAATTTGGCGCAATATCACATGTTCATTTTATGATGGAATTTGAATTGTTTTGGACAAAATACATCATGGTCATACATTTTCCAACACATTTTGATGCCTTGGGGTGAATATTAAGGGAATTTATGAACGGTCAAAAAACGCACACGAAGGTAAGACTATAGCCTTAGGTATTTTGGGAAATTTGGCGCAATATCACATGTTCATTTTATGATGGAATTTGAATTGTTTGGACAAAATACATCATGGTCATACATTTTCCAACACATTTTGATGCCTTGGGGTGAATATTAAGGGAATTTAGGAACGGTCAAAAAACGCACACGAAGGTAAGACTATAGCCTTAGGTATTTTGGGAAATTTGGCGAAACATCAAAAGTTCATTTTATGATGGAATTTGAATTGTTTGGACAAAATACATCATGGTCATACATTTTCCAACACATTTTGATGCCTTGGGGTGAATATTAAGGGAATTTAGGAACGGTCAAAAAAGCACACGAAGGTAAGACTATAGCCTTAGGTATTTTGGGAAATTTGGCGCAATATCACATGTTCATTTTATGATGGAATTTGAATTGTTTGGACAAAATACATCATGGTCATACATTTTCCAACACATTTTGATGCCTTGGGGTGAATATTAAGGGAATTTATGAACGGTCAAAAAACGCACACGAAGGTAAGACTATAGCCTTAGGTATTTTGGGAAATTTGGCGCAATATCACATGTTCATTTTATGATGGAATTTGAATTGTTTGGACAAAATACATCATGGTCATACATTTTCCAACACATTTTGATGCCTTGGGGTGAATTTAAGGGAATTTAGAAGGTCAAAAAACACGAAGGTAGACTATAGCCTTAGTATTTTGGGAAATTTGGCGCAATATCACATGTTCATTTTATGATGGAATTTGAATTGTTTGGACAAAATACATCATGGTCATACATTTTCCAACACATTTTGATGCCTTGGGGTGAATATTAAGGGAATTTAGGAACGGTCAAAAAACGCACACGAAGGTAAGACTATAGCCTTAGGTATTTTGGGAAATTTGGCGCAATATCACATGTTCATTTTATGATGGAATTTGAATTGTTTGGACAAAATACATCATGGTCAAGACTATAGCCTTAGGTATTTGGGAAATTTGGCGCAATATCACATGTTCATTTTATGATGGAATTTGAATTGTTTGGACAAAATACATCATGGTCATACATTTTCCAACACATTTTGATGCCTTGGGGTGAATATTAAGGGAATTTATGAACGGTCAAAAAACGCACACGAAGGTAAGACTATAGCCTTAGGTATTTTGGGAAATTTGGCGCAATATCACATGTTCATTTTATGATGGAATTTGAATTGTTTGGACAAAATACATCATGGTCATACATTTTCCAACACATTTTGATGCCTTGGGGTGAATATTAAGGGAATTTATGAACGGTCAAAAAACGCACACGAAGGTAAGACTATAGCCTTAGGTATTTTGGGAAATTTGGCGCAATATCACATGTTCATTTTATGATGGAATTTGAATTGTTTGGACAAAATACATCATGGTCATACATTTTCCAACACATTTTGATGCCTTGGGGTGAATATTAAGGGAATTTATGAACGGTCAAAAAACGCACACGAAGGTAAGACTATAGCCTTAGGTATTTTGGGAAATTTGGCGCAATATCACATGTTCATTTTATGATGGAATTTGAATTGTTTGGACAAAATACATCATGGTCATACATTTTCCAACACATTTTGATGCCTTGGGGTGAATATTAAGGGAATTTAGGAACGGTCAAAAAACGCACACGAAGGTAAGACTATAGCCTTAGGTATTTTGGGAAATTTGGCGAAACATCAAATGTTCATTTTATGATGGAATTTGAATTTTTTGGACAAAATACATCATGGTCATACATTTTCCAACACATTTTGATGCCTTGGGGTGAATATTAAGGGAATTTATGAACGGTCAAAAAACGCACACGAAGGTAAGACTATAGCCTTAGGTATTTTGGGAAATTTGGCGCAATATCACATGTTCATTTTATGATGGAATTTGAATTGTTTGGACAAAATACATCATGGTCATACATTTTCCAACACATTTTGATGCCTTGGGGTGAATATTAAGGGAATTTATGAACGGTCAAAAAACGCACACGAAGGTAAGACTATAGCCTTATGTATTTTGGGAAATTTGGCGCAATATCACATGTTCATTTTATGATGGAATTTGAATTGTTTGGACAAAATACATCATGGTCATACATTTTCCAACACATTTTGATGCCTTGGGGTGAATATTAAGGGAATTTATGAACGGTCAAAAAACGCACACGAAGGTAAGACTATAGCCTTAGGTATTTTGGGAAATTTGGCGCAATATCACATGTTCATTTTATGATGGAATTTGAATTGTTTGGACAAAATACATCATGGTCATACATTTTCCAACACATTTTGATGCCTTGGGGTGAATATTAAGGGAATTTATGAACGGTCAAAAAACGCACACGAAGGTAAGACTATAGCCTTAGGTATTTTGGGAAATTTGGCGCAATATCACATGTTCATTTTATGATGGAATTTGAATTGTTTGGACAAAATACATCATGGTCATACATTTTCCAACACATTTTGATGCCTTGGGGTGAATATTAAGGGAATTTAGGAACGGTCAAAAAACGCACACGAAGGTAAGACTATAGCCTTAGGTATTTTGGGAAATTTGGCGCAATATCACATGTTCATTTTATGATGGAATTTGAATTGTTTGGACAAAATACATCATGGTCATACATTTCCAACACATTTTGATGCCTTGGGGTGAATATTAAGGGAATTTATGAACGGTCAAAAAACGCACACGAAGGTAAGACTATAGCCTTAGGTATTTTGGGAAATTTGGCGAAACATCACATGTTCATTTTATGATGGAATTTGAATTTTTTGGACAAAATACATCATGGTCATACATTTTCCAACACATTTTAATGCCTTGGGGTGAATATTAAGGGAATTTAGGAACGGTCAAAAAACGCACACGAAGGTAAGACTATAGCCTTAGGTATTTTGGGAAATTTGGCGCAATATCACATGTTCATTTTATGATGGAATTTGAATTGTTTGGACAAAATACATCATGGTCATACATTTTCCAACACATTTTGATGCCTTGGGGTGAATATTAAGGGAATTTATGAATGGTCAAAAAACGCACACGAAGGTAAGACTATAGCCTTAGGTATTTTGGGAAATTTGGCGAAAACATCAAAGGTTCATTTTATGATGGAATTTGAATTGTTTGGACAAAATACATCATGGTCATACATTTTCCAACACATTTTGATGCCTTGGGGTGAATATTAAGGGAATTTATGAACGGTCAAAAAACGCACACGAAGGTAAGACTATAGCCTTATGTATTTTGGGAAATTTGGCGCAATATCACATGTTCATTTTATGATGGAATTTGAATTGTTTGGACAAAATACATCATGGTCATACATTTTCCAACACATTTTGATGCCTTGGGGTGAATATTAAGGGAATTTATGAACGGTCAAAAAACGCACACGAAGGTAAGACTATAGCCTTAGGTATTTTGGGAAATTTGGCGCAATATCACATGTTCATTTTATGATGGAATTTGAATTGTTTGGACAAAATACATCATGGTCATACATTTTCCAACACATTTTGATGCCTTGGGGTGAATATTAAGGGAATTTATGAACGGTCAAAAAACGCACACGAAGGTAAGACTATAGCCTTAGGTATTTTGGGAAATTTGGCGCAATATCACATGTTCATTTTATGATGGAATTTGAATTGTTTGGACAAAATACATCATGGTCATACATTTTCCAACACATTTTGATGCCTTGGGGTGAATATTAAGGGAATTTAGGAACGGTCAAAAAACGCACACGAAGGTAAGACTATAGCCTTATGTATTTTGGGAAATTTGGCGAAACATCAAAGTTCATTTTATGAAGGAATTTGAATTGTTTTGGACAAAATACATCATGGTCATACATTTTCCAACACATTTTGATGCCTTGGGGTGAATATTAAGGGAATTTAGGAACGGTCAAAAAACGCACACGAAGGTAAGACTATAGCCTTAGGTATTTTGGGAAATTTGGCGCAATATCACATGTTCATTTTATGATGGAATTTGAATTGTTTGGACAAAATACATCATGGTCATACATTTCCAACACATTTTGATGCCTTGGGGTGAATATTAAGGGAATTTATGAACGGTCAAAAAACGCACACGAAGGTAAGACTATAGCCTTAGGTATTTTGGGAAATTTGGCGCAAACATCAATGTTCATTTTATGATGGAATTTGAATTGTTTTGGACAAAATACATCATGGTCATACATTTTCCAACACATTTTGATGCCTTGGGGTGAATATTAAGGGAATTTATGAACGGTCAAAAAACGCACACGAAGGTAAGACTATAGCCTTAGGTATTTTGGGAAATTTGGCGCAATATCACATGTTCATTTTATGATGGAATTTGAATTGTTTGGACAAAATACATCATGGTCATACATTTTCCAACACATTTTGATGCCTTGGGGTGAATATTAAGGGAATTTATGAACGGTCAAAAAACGCACACGAAGGTAAGACTATAGCCTTAGGTATTTTGGGAAATTTGGCGAAACATCAAAGGTTCATTTTATGATGGAATTTGAATTGTTTGGACAAAATACATCATGGTCATACATTTTCCAACACATTTTGATGCCTTGGGGTGAATATTAAGGGAATTTATGAACGGTCAAAAAACGCACACGAAGGTAAGACTATAGCCTTATGTATTTTGGGAAATTTGGCACAATATCACATGTTCATTTTATGATGGAATTTGAATTGTTTGGACAAAATACATCATGGTCATACATTTTCCAACACATTTTGATGCCTTGGGGTGAATATTAAGGGAATTTATGAACGGTCAAAAAACGCACACGAAGGTAAGACTATAGCCTTAGGTATTTTGGGAAATTTGGCGCAATATCACATGTTCATTTTATGATGGAATTTGAATTGTTTGGACAAAATACATCATGGTCATACATTTTCCAACACATTTTGATGCCTTGGGGTGAATATTAAGGGAATTTATGAACGGTCAAAAAACGCACACGAAGGTAAGACTATAGCCTTAGGTATTTTGGGAAATTTGGCGCAATATCAATGTTCATTTTATGATGGAATTTGAATTTTTTGGACAAAATACATCATGGTCATACATTTTCCAACACATTTTGATGCCTTGGGGTGAATATTAAGGGAATTTAGGAACGGTCAAAAAACGCACACGAAGGTAAGACTATAGCCTTAGGTATTTTGGGAAATTTGGCGCAATATCACATGTTCATTTTATGATGGAATTTGAATTGTTTGGACAAAATACATCATGGTCATACATTTTCCAACACATTTTGATGCCTTGGGGTGAATATTAAGGGAATTTATGAACGGTCAAAAAACGCACACGAAGGTAAGACTATAGCCTTAGGTATTTTGGGAAATTTGGCGAAACATCAAATGTTCATTTTATGATGGAATTTGAATTTTTTGGACAAAATACATCATGGTCATACATTTTCCAACACATTTTAATGCCTTGGGGTGAATATTAAGGGAATTTAGGAACGGTCAAAAAACGCACACGAAGGTAAGACTATAGCCTTAGGTATTTTGGGAAATTTGGCGCAATATCACATGTTCATTTTATGATGGAATTTGAATTGTTTGGACAAAATACATCATGGTCATACATTTTCCAACACATTTTGATGCCTTGGGGTGAATATTAAGGGAATTTATGAACGGTCAAAAAACGCACACGAAGGTAAGACTATAGCCTTAGGTATTTTGGGAAATTTGGCAAAATCAAAGTCATTTTATGAGGAATTTGAATTTTTGGAAAAATACATCATGGTCATACTTTTCCACACATTTTGATGCCTTGGGGTGAATATAAGGGAATTTATGAACGGTCAAAAAACGCACACGAAGGTAAGACTATAGCCTTATGTATTTTGGGAAATTTGGCACAATATCACATGTTCATTTTATGATGGAATTTGAATTGTTTGGACAAAATACATCATGGTCATACATTTTCCAACACATTTTGATGCCTTGGGGTGAATATTAAGGGAATTTATGAACGGTCAAAAAACGCACACGAAGGTAAGACTATAGCCTTAGGTATTTTGGGAAATTTGGCGCAATATCACATGTTCATTTTATGATGGAATTTGAATTGTTTGGACAAAATACATCATGGTCATACATTTTCCAACACATTTTGATGCCTTGGGGTGAATATTAAGGGAATTTATGAATGGTCAAAAAACGCACACGAAGGTAAGACTATAGCCTTAGGTATTTTGGGAAATTTGGCGCAATATCACATGTTCATTTTATGATGGAATTTGAATTGTTTGGACAAAATACATCATGGTCATACATTTTCCAACACATTTTGATGCCTTGGGGTGAATATTAAGGGAATTTATGAACGGTCAAAAAACGCACACGAAGGTAAGACTATAGCCTTAGGTATTTTGGGAAATTTGGCGCAATATCAATGTTCATTTTATGATGGAATTTGAATTTTTCTGGACAAAATACATCATGGTCATACATTTTCCAACACATTTTGATGCCTTGGGGTGAATATTAAGGGAATTTATGAACGGTCAAAAAACGCACACGAAGGTAAGACTATAGCCTTAGGTATTTTGGGAAATTTGGCGCAATATCACATGTTCATTTTATGATGGAATTTGAATTGTTTGGACAAAATACATCATGGTCATACATTTTCCAACACATTTTGATGCCTTGGGGTGAATATTAAGGGAATTTATGAACGGTCAAAAAACGCACACGAAGGTAAGACTATAGCCTTAGGTATTTTGGGAAATTTGGCGCAATATCACATGTTCATTTTATGATGGAATTTGAATTGTTTGGACAAAATACATCATGGTCATACATTTTCCAACACATTTTGATGCCTTGGGGTGAATATTAAGGGAATTTATGAACGGTCAAAAAACGCACACGAAGGTAAGACTATAGCCTTAGGTATTTTGGGAAATTTGGCGCAATATCTAATGGTCATTTTATGATGGAATTTGAATTTTTTGGACAAAATACATCATGGTCATACATTTTCCAACACATTTTGATGCCTTGGGGTGAATATTAAGGGAATTTATGAACGGTCAAAAAACGCACACGAAGGTAAGACTATAGCCTTAGGTATTTTGGGAAATTTGGCGCAATATCACATGTTCATTTTATGATGGAATTTGAATTGTTTGGACAAAATACATCATGGTCATACATTTTCCAACACATTTTGATGCCTTGGGGTGAATATTAAGGGAATTTATGAACGGTCAAAAAACGCACACGAAGGTAAGACTATAGCCTTAGGTATTTTGGGAAATTTGGCGCAATATCACATGTTCATTTTATGATGGAATTTGAATTGTTTGGACAAAATACATCATGGTCATACATTTTCCAACACATTTTGATGCCTTGGGGTGAATATTAAGGGAATTTATGAACGGTCAAAAAACGCACACGAAGGTAAGACTATAGCCTTAGGTATTTTGGGAAATTTGGCGCAATATCACATGTTCATTTTATGATGGAATTTGAATTGTTTTGGACAAAATACATCATGGTCATACATTTTCCAACACATTTTGATGCCTTGGGGTGAATATTAAGGGAATTTAGGAACGGTCAAAAAACGCACACGAAGGTAAGACTATAGCCTTAGGTATTTTGGGAAATTTGGCGCAATATCACATGTTCATTTTATGATGGAATTTGAATTGTTTGGACAAAATACATCATGGTCATACATTTTCCAACACATTTTGATGCCTTGGGGTGAATATTAAGGGAATTTAGGAACGGTCAAAAAACGCACACGAAGGTAAGACTATAGCCTTAGGTATTTTGGGAAATTTGGCGCAATATCACATGTTCATTTTATGATGGAATTTGAATTGTTTGGACAAAATACATCATGGTCATACATTTTCCAACACATTTTGATGCCTTGGGGTGAATATTAAGGGAATTTATGAACGGTCAAAAAACGCACACGAAGGTAAGACTATAGCCTTAGGTATTTTGGGAAATTTGGCGCAATATCACATGTTCATTTTATGATGGAATTTGATTTGTTTTGGACAAAATACATCATGGTCATACATTTTCCAACACATTTTGATGCCTTGGGGTGAATATTAAGGGAATTTATGAACGGTCAAAAAACGCACACGAAGGTAAGACTATAGCCTTAGGTATTTTGGGAAATTTGGCGCAATATCACATGTTCATTTTATGATGGAATTTGAATTGTTTGGACAAAATACATCATGGTCATACATTTTCCAACACATTTTGATGCCTTGGGGTGAATATTAAGGGAATTTATGAACGGTCAAAAAACGCACACGAAGGTAAGACTATAGCCTTAGGTATTTTGGGAAATTTGGCGCAATATCACATGTTCATTTTATGATGGAATTTGAATTGTTTGGACAAAATACATCATGGTCATACATTTTCCAACACATTTTGATGCCTTGGGGTGAATATTAAGGGAATTTATGAACGGTCAAAAAACGCACACGAAGGTAAGACTATAGCCTTAGGTATTTTGGGAAATTTGGCGAAACATCAAAGTTCATTTTATGAAGGAATTTGAATTTTTTAGACAGAAATACATCATGGTCATACGTTTTCCAACAAATTTTGATGCCTTGGGGTGAATATTAAGCAAAATTTAGGAACGGTCAAAAAACGCACACGAAGGTAAGACTATAGCCTTAGCTATTTTGGGAAATTTGGCGCAATATCACATGTTCATTTTATGATGGAATTTGAATTGTTTGGACAAAATACATCATGGTCATACATTTTCCAACACATTTTGATGCCTTGGGGTGAATATTAAGGGAATTTATGAACGGTCAAAAAACGCACACGAAGGTAAGACTATAGCCTTAGGTATTTTGGGAAATTTGGCGCAATATCACATGTTCATTTTATGATGGAATTTGAATTGTTTGGACAAAATACATCATGGTCATACATTTTCCAACACATTTTGATGCCTTGGGGTGAATATTAAGGGAATTTATGAACGGTCAAAAAACGCACACGAAGGTAAGACTATAGCCTTAGGTATTTTGGGAAATTTGGCGCAATATCACATGTTCATTTTATGATGGAATTTGAATTGTTTGGACAAAATACATCATGGTCATACATTTTCCAACACATTTTGATGCCTTGGGGTGAATATTAAGGGAATTTAGGAACGGTCAAAAAACGCACACGAAGGTAAGACTATAGCCTTATGTATTTTGGGAAATTTGGCGAAAAATCAGATGTTTATTTTATGAAGGAATTTGAATTTTTTGGACAAAATACATCATGGTCATACATTTTCCAACACATTTTGATGCCTTGGGGTGAATATTAAGGGAATTTATGAACGGTCAAAAAACGCACACGAAGGTAAGACTATAGCCTTAGGTATTTTGGGAAATTTGGCGCAATATCACATGTTCATTTTATGATGGAATTTGAATTGTTTGGACAAAATACATCATGGTCATACATTTTCCAACACATTTTGATGCCTTGGGGTGAATATTAAGGGAATTTATGAACGGTCAAAAAACGCACACGAAGGTAAGACTATAGCCTTAGGTATTTTGGGAAATTTGGCGCAATATCACATGTTCATTTTATGATGGAATTTGAATTGTTTGGACAAAATACATCATGGTCATACATTTTCCAACACATTTTGATGCCTTGGGGTGAATATTAAGGGAATTTATGAACGGTCAAAAAACGCACACGAAGGTAAGACTATAGCCTTAGGTATTTTGGGAAATTTGGCGCAATATCACATGTTCATTTTATGATGGAATTTGAATTGTTTGGACAAAATACATCATGGTCATACATTTTCCAACACATTTTGATGCCTTGGGGTGAATATTAAGGGAATTTATGAACGGTCAAAAAACGCACACGAAGGTAAGACTATAGCCTTAGGTATTTTGGGAAATTTGGCGCAATATCACATGTTCATTTTATGATGGAATTTGAATTGTTTTGGACAAAATACATCATGGTCATACATTTCCAACACATTTTGATGCCTTGGGGTGAATATTAAGGGAATTTATGAACGGTCAAAAAACGCACACGAAGGTAAGACTATAGCCTTAGGTATTTTGGGAAATTTGGCGCAATATCACATGTTCATTTTATGATGGAATTTGAATTGTTTGGACAAAATACATCATGGTCATACATTTTCCAACACATTTTGATGCCTTGGGGTGAATATTAAGGGAATTTATGAACGGTCAAAAACGCACACGAAGGTAAGACTATAGCCTTAGGTATTTTGGGAAATTTGGCGCAATATCACATGTTCATTTTATGATGGAATTTGAATTGTTTGGACAAAATACATCATGGTCATACATTTTCCAACACATTTTGATGCCTTGGGGTGAATATTAAGGGAATTTATGAACGGTCAAAAAACGCACACGAAGGTAAGACTATAGCCTTATGTATTTTGGGAAATTTGGCGAAACATCAAAAGTTCATTTTATGAAGGAATTTGAATTTTTTGGACAAAATACATCATGGTCATACATTTTCCAACACATTTTGATGCCTTGGGGTGAATATTAAGGGAATTTAGGAACGGTCAAAAAACGCACACGAAGGTAAGACTATAGCCTTAGGTATTTTGGGAAATTTGGCGCAATATCACATGTTCATTTTATGATGGAATTTGAATTGTTTGGACAAAATACATCATGGTCATACATTTTCCAACACATTTTGATGCCTTGGGGTGAATATTAAGGGAATTTATGAACGGTCAAAAAACGCACACGAAGGTAAGACTATAGCCTTAGGTATTTTGGGAAATTTGGCGCAATATCACATGTTCATTTTATGATGGAATTTGAATTGTTTTGGACAAAATACATCATGGTCATACATTTTCCAACACATTTTGATGCCTTGGGGTGAATATTAAGGGAATTTATGAACGGTCAAAAAACGCACACGAAGGTAAGACTATAGCCTTAGGTATTTTGGGAAATTTGGCGCAATATCACATGTTCATTTTATGATGGAATTTGAATTGTTTGGACAAAATACATCATGGTCATACATTTTCCAACACATTTTGATGCCTTGGGGTGAATATTAAGGGAATTTATGAACGGTCAAAAAACGCACACGAAGGTAAGACTATAGCCTTAGGTATTTTGGGAAATTTGGCGCAATATCACATGTTCATTTTATGATGGAATTTGAATTGTTTGGACAAAATACATCATGGTCATACATTTTCCAACACATTTTGATGCCTTGGGGTGAATATTAAGGGAATTTATGAACGGTCAAAAAACGCACACGAAGGTAAGACTATAGCCTTAGGTATTTTGGGAAATTTGGCGAAACATCAATGTTCATTTTATGATGGAATTTGAATTGTTTGGACAAAATACATCATGGTCATACATTTTCCAACACATTTTGATGCCTTGGGGTGAATATTAAGGGAATTTATGAACGGTCAAAAAACGCACACGAAGGTAAGACTATAGCCTTATGTATTTTGGGAAATTTGGCGCAATATCACATGTTCATTTTATGATGGAATTTGAATTGTTTGGACAAAATACATCATGGTCATACATTTTCCAACACATTTTGATGCCTTGGGGTGAATATTAAGGGAATTTAGGAACGGTCAAAAAACGCACACGAAGGTAAGACTATAGCCTTAGGTATTTTGGGAAATTTGGCGCAATATCACATGTTCATTTTATGATGGAATTTGAATTGTTTGGACAAAATACATCATGGTCATACATTTTCCAACACATTTTGATGCCTTGGGGTGAATATTAAGGGAATTTATGAACGGTCAAAAAACGCACACGAAGGTAAGACTATAGCCTTAGGTATTTTGGGAAATTTGGCGCAATATCACATGTTCATTTTATGATGGAATTTGAATTGTTTGGACAAAATACATCATGGTCATACATTTTCCAACACATTTTGATGCCTTGGGGTGAATATTAAGGGAATTTATGAACGGTCAAAAAACGCACACGAAGGTAAGACTATAGCCTTAGGTATTTTGGGAAATTTGGCGAAACATCAATGTTCATTTTATGATGGAATTTGAATTGTTTGGACAAAATACATCATGGTCATACATTTTCCAACACATTTTGATGCCTTGGGGTGAATATTAAGGGAATTTAGGAACGGTCAAAAAACGCACACGAAGGTAAGACTATAGCCTTAGGTATTTTGGGAAATTTGGCGCAATATCACATGTTCATTTTATGATGGAATTTGAATTGTTTGGACAAAATACATCATGGTCATACATTTTCCAACACATTTTGATGCCTTGGGGTGAATATTAAGGGAATTTATGAACGGTCAAAAAACGCACACGAAGGTAAGACTATAGCCTTAGGTATTTTGGGAAATTTGGCGCAATATCACATGTTCATTTTATGATGGAATTTGAATTGTTTGGACAAAATACATCATGGTCATACATTTTCCAACACATTTTGATGCCTTGGGGTGAATATTAAGGGAATTTATGAACGGTCAAAAAACGCACACGAAGGTAAGACTATAGCCTTAGGTATTTTGGGAAATTTGGCGCAATATCACATGTTCATTTTATGATGGAATTTGAATTTTTTGGACAAAATACATCATGGTCATACATTTTCCAACACATTTTGATGCCTTGGGGTGAATATTAAGGGAATTTATGAATGGTCAAAAAACGCACACGAAGGTAAGACTATAGCCTTAGGTATTTTGGGAAATTTGGCGCAATATCACATGTTCATTTTATGATGGAATTTGAATTGTTTGGACAAAATACATCATGGTCATACATTTTCCAACACATTTTGATGCCTTGGGGTGAATATTAAGGGAATTTATGAATGGTCAAAAAACGCACACGAAGGTAAGACTATAGCCTTAGGTATTTTGGGAAATTTGGCGCAATATCACATGTTCATTTTATGATGGAATTTGAATTTTTTGGACAAAATACATCATGGTCATACATTTTCCAACACATTTTGATGCCTTGGGGTGAATATTAAGGGAATTTATGAACGGTCAAAAAACGCACACGAAGGTAAGACTATAGCCTTATGTATTTTGGGAAATTTGGCGCAATATCACATGTTCATTTTATGATGGAATTTGAATTGTTTGGACAAAATACATCATGGTCATACATTTTCCAACACATTTTGATGCCTTGGGGTGAATATTAAGGGAATTTGATGAACGGTCAAAAAATGCACACGAAGGTAAGACTATAGCCTTAGGTATTTTGGGAAATTTGGCGCAATATCACATGTTCATTTTATGATGGAATTTGAATTTTTTGGACAAAATACATCATGGTCATACATTTTCCAACACATTTTGATGCCTTGGGGTGAATATTAAGGGAATTTATGAACGGTCAAAAAACGCACACGAAGGTAAGACTATAGCCTTATGTATTTTGGGAAATTTGGCGCAATATCACATGTTCATTTTATGATGGAATTTGAATTTGTTTTGGACAAAATACATCATGGTCATACATTTTCCAACACATTTTGATGCCTTGGGGTGAATATTAAGGGAATTTAGGAACGGTCAAAAAACGCACACGAAGGTAAGACTATAGCCTTAGGTATTTTGGGAAATTTGGCGCAATATCACATGTTCATTTTATGATGGAATTTGAATTGTTTGGACAAAATACATCATGGTCATACATTTTCCAACACATTTTGATGCCTTGGGGTGAATATTAAGGGAATTTATGAACGGTCAAAAAACGCACACGAAGGTAAGACTATAGCCTTAGGTATTTTGGGAAATTTGGCGCAAACATCACAGGTTCATTTTATGATGGAATTTGAATTGTTTGGACAAAATACATCATGGTCATACATTTTCCAACACATTTTGATGCCTTGGGGTGAATATTAAGGGAATTTATGAACGGTCAAAAAACGCACACGAAGGTAAGACTATAGCCTTAGGTATTTTGGGAAATTTGGCGCAATATCACATGTTCATTTTATGATGGAATTTGAATTGTTTTGGACAAAATACATCATGGTCATACATTTTCCAACACATTTTGATGCCTTGGGGTGAATATTAAGGGAATTTATGAACGGTCAAAAAACGCACACGAAGGTAAGACTATAGCCTTAGGTATTTTGGGAAATTTGGCGCAATATCACATGTTCATTTTATGATGGAATTTGAATTGTTTGGACAAAATACATCATGGTCATACATTTTCCAACACATTTTGATGCCTTGGGGTGAATATTAAGGGAATTTATGAACGGTCAAAAAACGCACACGAAGGTAAGACTATAGCCTTAGGTATTTTGGGAAATTTGGCGCAATATCACATGTTCATTTTATGATGGAATTTGAATTGTTTTGGACAAAATACATCATGGTCATACATTTTCCAACACATTTTGATGCCTTGGGGTGAATATTAAGGGAATTTATGAACGGTCAAAAAACGCACACGAAGGTAAGACTATAGCCTTAGGTATTTTGGGAAATTTGGCGCAATATCACATGTTCATTTTATGATGGAATTTGAATTGTTTGGACAAAATACATCATGGTCATACATTTTCCAACACATTTTGATGCCTTGGGGTGAATATTAAGGGAATTTATGAACGGTCAAAAAACGCACACGAAGGTAAGACTATAGCCTTAGGTATTTTGGGAAATTTGGCGCAATATCACATGTTCATTTTATGATGGAATTTGAATTTTTTGGACAAAATACATCATGGTCATACATTTTCCAACACATTTTGATGCCTTGGGGTGAATATTAAGGAATTTATGAACGGTCAAAAAACGCACACGAAGGTAAGACTATAGCCTTAGGTATTTTGGGAAATTTGGCGCAATATCACATGTTCATTTTATGATGGAATTTGAATTGTTTGGACAAAATACATCATGGTCATACGTTTTCCAACACATTTTGATGCCTTGGGGTGAATATTAAGGGAATTTAGGAACGGTCAAAAACGCACACGAAGGTAAGACTATAGCCTTATGTATTTTGGGAAATTTGGCGAAACATCAAATGTTCATTTTATGAAGGAATTTGAATTTTTTGGACAAAATACATCATGGTCATACATTTTCCAACACATTTTGATGCCTTGGGGTGAATATTAAGGAATTTATGAACGGTCAAAAAACGCACACGAAGGTAAGACTATAGCCTTAGGTATTTTGGGAAATTTGGCGCAATATCACATGTTCATTTTATGATGGAATTTGAATTGTTTGGACAAAATACATCATGGTCATACATTTTCCAACACATTTTGATGCCTTGGGGTGAATATTAAGGGAATTTATGAACGGTCAAAAAACGCACACGAAGGTAAGACTATAGCCTTAGGTATTTTGGGAAATTTGGCGCAATATCACATGTTCATTTTATGATGGAATTTGAATTGTTTGGACAAAATACATCATGGTCATACATTTTCCAACACATTTTGATGCCTTGGGGTGAATATTAAGGGAATTTAGGAACGGTCAAAAAACGCACACGAAGGTAAGACTATAGCCTTAGGTATTTTGGGAAATTTGGCGCAATATCACATGTTCATTTTATGATGGAATTTGAATTGTTTGGACAAAATACATCATGGTCATACATTTTCCAACACATTTTGATGCCTTGGGGTGAATATTAAGGAAATTTAGGAACGGTCAAAAAACGCACACGAAGGTAAGACTATAGCCTTATGTATTTTGGGAAATTTGGCGCAAACATCAAAATGTTCATTTTATGATGGAATTTGAATTTTTTGGACAAAATACATCATGGTCATACATTTTCCAACACATTTTGATGCCTTGGGGTGAATATTAAGGGAATTTATGAACGGTCAAAAAACGCACACGAAGGTAAGACTATAGCCTTAGGTATTTTGGGAAATTTGGCGCAATATCACATGTTCATTTTATGATGGAATTTGAATTGTTTGGACAAAATACATCATGGTCATACATTTTCCAACACATTTTGATGCCTTGGGGTGAATATTAAGGGAATTTATGAACGGTCAAAAAACGCACACGAAGGTAAGACTATAGCCTTATGTATTTTGGGAAATTTGGCGCAATATCACATGTTCATTTTATGATGGAATTTGAATTGTTTGGACAAAATACATCATGGTCATACATTTTCCAACACATTTTGATGCCTTGGGGTGAATATTAAGGGAATTTATGAACGGTCAAAAAACGCACACGAAGGTAAGACTATAGCCTTATGTATTTTGGGAAATTTGGCGAAACATCACATGTTCATTTTATGATGGAATTTGAATTGTTTGGACAAAATACATCATGGTCATACATTTTCCAACACATTTTGATGCCTTGGGGTGAATATTAAGGGAATTTATGAACGGTCAAAAAACGCACACGAAGGTAAGACTATAGCCTTAGGTATTTTGGGAAATTTGGCGCAATATCACATGTTCATTTTATGATGGAATTTGAATTTTTTGGACAAAATACATCATGGTCATACGTTTTCCAACACATTTTGATGCCTTGGGGTGAATATTAAGGGAATTTATGAACGGTCAAAAAACGCACACGAAGGTAAGACTATAGCCTTAGGTATTTTGGGAAATTTGGCGCAATATCACATGTTCATTTTATGATGGAATTTGAATTGTTTGGACAAAATACATCATGGTCATACATTTTCCAACACATTTTGATGCCTTGGGGTGAATATTAAGGGAATTGATGAATGGTCAAAAAACGCACACGAAGGTAAGACTATAGCCTTAGGTATTTTGGGAAATTTGGCGCAATATCACATGTTCATTTTATGATGGAATTTGAATTGTTTGGACAAAATACATCATGGTCATACATTTTCCAACACATTTTGATGCCTTGGGGTGAATATTAAGGGAATTTATGAACGGTCAAAAAACGCACACGAAGGTAAGACTATAGCCTTATGTATTTTGGGAAATTTGGCGCAATATCAAAAGTTCATTTTATGAAGGAATTTGAATTTTTTGGACAAAATACATCATGGTCATACATTTTCCAACACATTTTGATGCCTTGGGGTGAATATTAAAGGAATTTAGGAACGGTCAAAAAACGCACACGAAGGTAAGACTATAGCCTTAGGTATTTTGGGAAATTTGGCGCAATATCACATGTTCATTTTATGATGGAATTTGAATTGTTTGGACAAAATACATCATGGTCATACATTTTCCAACACATTTTGATGCCTTGGGGTGAATATTAAGGGAATTTATGAATGGTCAAAAAACGCACACGAAGGTAAGACTATAGCCTTAGGTATTTTGGGAAATTTGGCGCAATATCACATGTTCATTTTATGATGGAATTTGAATTGTTTGGACAAAATACATCATGGTCATACATTTTCCAACACATTTTGATGCCTTGGGGTGAATATTAAGGGAATTTAGGAACGGTCAAAAAACGCACACGAAGGTAAGACTATAGCCTTAGGTATTTTGGGAAATTTGGCGCAATATCACATGTTCATTTTATGATGGAATTTGAATTGTTTGGACAAAATACATCATGGTCATACATTTTCCAACAAATTTTGATGCCTTGGGGTGAATATTAAGGAATTTAGGAACGGTCAAAAAACGCACACGAAGGTAAGACTATAGCCTTATGTATTTTGGGAAATTTGGCGAAACATCAAAGTTCATTTTATGATGGAATTTGAATTTTTTGGACAAAATACATCATGGTCATACATTTTCCAACACATTTTGATGCCTTGGGGTGAATATTAAGGAATTTATGAACGGTCAAAAAACGCACACGAAGGTAAGACTATAGCCTTAGGTATTTTGGGAAATTTGGCGCAATATCACATGTTCATTTTATGATGGAATTTGAATTGTTTGGACAAAATACATCATGGTCATACATTTCCAACACATTTTGATGCCTTGGGGTGAATATTAAGGGAATTTATGAATGGTCAAAAAACGCACACGAAGGTAAGACTATAGCCTTATGTATTTTGGGAAATTTGGCGCAATATCACATGTTCATTTTATGATGGAATTTGAATTGTTTGGACAAAATACATCATGGTCATACATTTTCCAACACATTTTGATGCCTTGGGGTGAATATTAAGGGAATTTATGAACGGTCAAAAAACGCACACGAAGGTAAGACTATAGCCTTAGGTATTTTGGGAAATTTGGCGCAATATCACATGTTCATTTTATGATGGAATTTGAATTTGTTTTGGACAAAATACATCATGGTCATACGTTTTCCAACACATTTTGATGCCTTGGGGTGAATATTAAGGGAATTTATGAACGGTCAAAAAACGCACACGAAGGTAAGACTATAGCCTTATGTATTTTGGGAAATTTGGCGCAATATCACATGTTCATTTTATGATGGAATTTGAATTGTTTGGACAAAATACATCATGGTCATACATTTTCCAACACATTTTGATGCCTTGGGGTGAATATTAAGGAATTTATGAACGGTCAAAAAACGCACACGAAGGTAAGACTATAGCCTTAGGTATTTTGGGAAATTTGGCGCAATATCACATGTTCATTTTATGATGGAATTTGAATTGTTTGGACAAAATACATCATGGTCATACATTTTCCAACACATTTTGATGCCTTGGGGTGAATATTAAGGGAATTTATGAACGGTCAAAAAACGCACACGAAGGTAAGACTATAGCCTTATGTATTTTGGGAAATTTGGCGAAAACATCACATGTTCATTTTATGATGGAATTTGAATTTTTTGGACAAAATACATCATGGTCATACATTTTCCAACACATTTTGATGCCTTGGGGTGAATATTAAGGGAATTTATGAACGGTCAAAAAACGCACACGAAGGTAAGACTATAGCCTTATGTATTTTGGGAAATTTGGCGCAATATCACATGTTCATTTTATGATGGAATTTGAATTTTTTTGGACAAAATACATCATGGTCATACATTTTCCAACACATTTTGATGCCTTGGGGTGAATATTAAGGGAATTTATGAACGTCAAAAAACGCACACGAAGGTAAGACTATAGCCTTATGTATTTTGGGAAATTTGGCGCAATATCACATGTTCATTTTATGATGGAATTTGAATTGTTTGGACAAAATACATCATGGTCATACATTTTCCAACACATTTTGATGCCTTGGGGTGAATATTAAGGGAATTTATGAACGGTCAAAAAACGCACACGAAGGTAAGACTATAGCCTTAGGTATTTTGGGAAATTTGGCGCAATATCACATGTTCATTTTATGATGGAATTTGAATTGTTTGGACAAAATACATCATGGTCATACATTTTCCAACACATTTTGATGCCTTGGGGTGAATATTAAGGGAATTTATGAATGGTCAAAAAACGCACACGAAGGTAAGACTATAGCCTTAGGTATTTTGGGAAATTTGGCAAAACATCAAAGGTTCATTTTATGATGGAATTTGAATTGTTTGGACAAAATACATCA
Source organism: Colossoma macropomum (assembly GCF_904425465.1). Lineage (NCBI taxonomy): Eukaryota > Metazoa > Chordata > Actinopteri > Characiformes > Serrasalmidae > Colossoma > Colossoma macropomum. Next base: position 22,368 of record NW_023495174.1, on the reverse strand, counting down.
TGGTCATACATTTTCCAACACATTTTGATGCCTTGGGGTGAATATTAAGGGAATTTATGAACGGTCAAAAAACGCACACGAAGGTAAGACTATAGCCTTATGTATTTTGGGAAATTTGGCGAAACATCAAAAGTTCATTTTATGAAGGAATTTGAATTTTTTGGACAAAATACATCATGGTCATACATTTTCCAACACATTTTAATGCCTTGGGGTGAATATTAAGGAAATTTAGGAACGGTCAAAAAAGGCACACGAAGGTAAGACTATAGCCTTAGGTATTTTGGGAAATTTGGCGCAATATCACATGTCCATTTTATGATGGAATTTGAATTGTTTGGACAAAATACATCATGGTCATACATTTCCAACACATTTTGATGCCTTGGGGTGAACATTAATGGAATTTATGAATGGTCAAAAAACGCACACGAAGGTAAGACTATAGCCTTAGGTATTTTGGGAAATTTGGCGCAATATCATATGTTCATTTTATGATGGAATTTGAATTGTTTGGACAAAATACATCATGGTCATACATTTTCCAACACATTTTGATGCCTTGGGGTGAATATTAAGAGAATTTAGGAACGGTCAAAAAACGCACACGAAGGTAAGACTATAGCCTTAGGTATTTTGGGAAATTTGGCGCAATATCACATGTTCATTTTATGATGGAATTTGAATTGTTTGGACAAAATACATCATGGTCATACGTTTTCCAACAAATTTTGATGCCTTGGGGTGAATATTAAGGAAATTTAGGAACGGTCAAAAAACGCACACGAAGGTAAGACTATAGCCTTATGTATTTTGGGAAATTTGGCGAAACATCAAAAGTTCATTTTATGAAGGAATTTGAATTTTTGGACAAAAATACATCATGGTCATACATTTTCCAACACATTTTGATGCCTTGGGGTGAATATTAAGGAAATTTAGGAACAGTCAAAAAACGCACACGAAGGTAAGACTATAGCCTTAGGTATTTTGGGAAATTTGGCGCAATATCACATGTTCATTTTATGATGGAATTTGAATTGTTTGGACAAAATACATCATGGTCATACATTTCCAACACATTTTGATGCCTTGGGGTGAATATTAAGGGAATTTATGAATGGTCAAAAAACGCACACGAAGGTAAGACTATAGCCTTAGGTATTTTGGGAAATTTGGCGCAATATCACATGTTCATTTTATGATGGAATTTGAATTGTTTGGACAAAATACATCATGGTCATACATTTTCCAACACATTTTGATGCCTTGGGGTGAATATTAAGGGAATTTATGAACGGTCAAAAAACGCACACGAAGGTAAGACTATAGCCTTATGTATTTTGGGAAATTTGGCGAAAACATCACATGTTCATTTTATGATGGAATTTGAATTTTTTGGACAAAATACATCATGGTCATACGTTTTCCAACACATTTTGATGCCTTGGGGTGAATATTAAGGGAATTTATGAATGGTCAAAAAACGCACACGAAGGTAAGACTATAGCCTTATGTATTTTGGGAAATTTGGCGCAATATCACATGTTCATTTTATGATGGAATTTGAATTGTTTGGACAAAATACATCATGGTCATACATTTCCAACACATTTTGATGCCTTGGGGTGAACATTAAGGGAATTTATGAACGGTCAAAAAACGCACACGAAGGTAAGACTATAGCCTTAGGTATTTTGGGAAATTTGGCGCAATATCACATGTTCATTTTATGATGGAATTTGAATTGTTTTGGACAAAATACATCATGGTCATACATTTTCCAACACATTTTGATGCCTTGGGGTGAATATTAAGGGAATTTATGAACGGTCAAAAAACGCACACGAAGGTAAGACTATAGCCTTATGTATTTTGGGAAATTTGGCGCAAACATCACATGTTCATTTTATGATGGAATTTGAATTTTTTGGACAAAATACATCATGGTCATACATTTTCCAACACATTTTGATGCCTTGGGGTGAATATTAAGGGAATTTATGAACGGTCAAAAAACGCACACGAAGGTAAGACTATAGCCTTAGGTATTTTGGGAAATTTGGCGCAATATCACATGTTCATTTTATGATGGAATTTGAATTGTTTTGGACAAAATACATCATGGTCATACATTTTCCAACACATTTTGATGCCTTGGGGTGAATATTAAGGGAATTTATGAACGGTCAAAAAACGCACACGAAGGTAAGACTATAGCCTTAGGTATTTTGGGAAATTTGGCGCAATATCACATGTTCATTTTATGATGGAATTTGAATTGTTTGGACAAAATACATCATGGTCATACATTTTCCAACACATTTTGATGCCTTGGGGTGAATATTAAGGGAATTTATGAACGGTCAAAAAACGCACACGAAGGTAAGACTATAGCCTTAGGTATTTTGGGAAATTTGGCGACAATATCACATGTTCATTTTATGATGGAATTTGAATTGTTTGGACAAAATACATCATGGTCATACATTTTCCAACACATTTTGATGCCTTGGGGTGAATATTAAGGGAATTTATGAACGGTCAAAAAACGCACACGAAGGTAAGACTATAGCCTTAGGTATTTTGGGAAATTTGGCGCAATATCACATGTTCATTTTATGATGGAATTTGAATTGTTTGGACAAAATACATCATGGTCATACATTTTCCAACACATTTTGATGCCTTGGGGTGAATATTAAGGGAATTTATGAACGGTCAAAAAACGCACACGAAGGTAAGACTATAGCCTTAGGTATTTTGGGAAATTTGGCGAAACATCAAAGGTTCATTTTATGATGGAATTTGAATTTTTTGGACAAAATACATCATGGTCATACGTTTTCCAACACATTTTGATGCCTTGGGGTGAATATTAAGGGAATTTATGAATGGTCAAAAAATGCACACGAAGGTAAGACTATAGCCTTAGGTATTTTGGGAAATTTGGCGCAATATCACATGTTCATTTTATGATGGAATTTGAATTTTTTGGACAAAATACATCATGGTCATACATTTTCCAACACATTTTGATGCCTTGGGGTGAACATTAATGGAATTTATGAATGGTCAAAAAACGCACACGAAGGTAAGACTATAGCCTTAGGTATTTTGGGAAATTTGGCGCAATATCACATGTTCATTTTATGATGGAATTTGAATTGTTTGGACAAAATACATCATGGTCATACGTTTTCCAACAAATTTTGATGCCTTGGGGTGAATATTAAGGAAATTTAGGAACGGTCAAAAAACGCACACGAAGGTAAGACTATAGCCTTATGTATTTTGGGAAATTTGGCGAAACATCAAAAGTTCATTTTATGAAGGAATTTGAATTTTTTGGACAAAATATATCATGGTCATACATTTTCCAACACATTTTAATGCCTTGGGGTGAATATTAAGAAAATTTAGGAACAGTCAAAAAAGGCACACGAAGGTAAGACTATAGCCTTAGGTATTTTGGGAAATTTGGCGCAATATCACTTGTCCATTTTATGATGGAATTTGAATTGTTTGGACGAAATACATCATGGTCATACATTTCCAACACATTTTGATGCCTTGGGGTGAATATTAAGGGAATTTATGAATGGTCAAAAAACGCACACGAAGGTAAGACTATAGCCTTAGGTATTTTGGGAAATTTGGCGCAATATCACATGTTCATTTTATGATGGAATTTGAATTGTTTGGACAAAATACATCATGGTCATACATTTTCCAACACATTTTGATGCCTTGGGGTGAATATTAAGGGAATTTAGGAACGGTCAAAAAACGCACACGAAGGTAAGACTATAGCCTTAGGTATTTTGGGAAATTTGGCGCAATATCACATGTTCATTTTATGATGGAATTTGAATTGTTTGGACAAAATACATCATGGTCATACGTTTTCCAACACATTTTGATGCCTTGGGGTGAATATTAAGGAAATTTAGGAACGGTCAAAAAACGCACACGAAGGTAAGACTATAGCCTTATGTATTTTGGGAAATTTGGCGAAACATCAAAAGTTCATTTTATGAAGGAATTTGAATTTTTTGGACAAAATACATCATGGTCATACATTTTCCAACACATTTTAATGCCTTGGGGTGAATATTAAGGAATTTATGAACGGTCAAAAAACGCACACGAAGGTAAGACTATAGCCTTAGGTATTTTGGGAAATTTGGCGCAATATCACATGTTCATTTTATGATGGAATTTGAATTGTTTGGACAAAATACATCATGGTCATACATTTCCAACACATTTTGATGCCTTGGGGTGAATATTAAGGGAATTTATGAACGGTCAAAAAACGCACACGAAGGTAAGACTATAGCCTTATGTATTTTGGGAAATTTGGCGCAAACATCAAAGGTTCATTTTATGATGGAATTTGAATTGTTTGGACAAAATACATCATGGTCATACATTTTCCAACACATTTTGATGCCTTGGGGTGAATATTAAGGGAATTTATGAACGGTCAAAAAACGCACACGAAGGTAAGACTATAGCCTTATGTATTTTGGGAAATTTGGCGAAACATCAAAGGTTCATTTTATGATGGAATTTGAATTTTTTGGACAAAATACATCATGGTCATACATTTTCCAACACATTTTGATGCCTTGGGGTGAATATTAAGGGAATTTATGAATGGTCAAAAAACGCACACGAAGGTAAGACTATAGCCTTATGTATTTTGGGAAATTTGGCGCAATATCACATGTTCATTTTATGATGGAATTTGAATTGTTTGGACAAAATACATCATGGTCATACATTTTCCAACACATTTTGATGCCTTGGGGTGAATATTAAGGGAATTTATGAACGGTCAAAAAACGCACACGAAGGTAAGACTATAGCCTTAGGTATTTTGGGAAATTTGGCGCAATATCACATGTTCATTTTATGATGGAATTTGAATTTTTTTGGACAAAATACATCATGGTCATACATTTTCCAACACATTTTGATGCCTTGGGGTGAATATTAAGGGAATTTAGGAACGGTCAAAAAACGCACACGAAGGTAAGACTATAGCCTTATGTATTTTGGGAAATTTGGCGCAATATCACATGTTCATTTTATGATGGAATTTGAATTTTTTGGACAAAATACATCATGGTCATACATTTTCCAACACATTTTGATGCCTTGGGGTGAATATTAAGGGAATTTAGGAACGGTCAAAAAACGCACACGAAGGTAAGACTATAGCCTTAGGTATTTTGGGAAATTTGGCGCAATATCACATGTTCATTTTATGATGGAATTTGAATTGTTTGGACAAAATACATCATGGTCATACATTTTCCAACACATTTTGATGCCTTGGGGTGAATATTAAGGGAATTTATGAACGGTCAAAAAACGCACACGAAGGTAAGACTATAGCCTTATGTATTTTGGGAAATTTGGCGCAATATCACATGTTCATTTTATGATGGAATTTGAATTGTTTGGACAAAATACATCATGGTCATACATTTTCCAACACATTTTGATGCCTTGGGGTGAATATTAAGGGAATTTATGAACGGTCAAAAAACGCACACGAAGGTAAGACTATAGCCTTATGTATTTTGGGAAATTTGGCGCAATATCACATGTTCATTTTATGATGGAATTTGATTTTTTTTGGACAAAATACATCATGGTCATACATTTTCCAACACATTTTGATGCCTTGGGGTGAATATTAAGGAATTTATGAACGGTCAAAAAACGCACACGAAGGTAAGACTATAGCCTTAGGTATTTTGGGAAATTTGGCGCAATATCACATGTTCATTTTATGATGGAATTTGAATTGTTTGGACAAAATACATCATGGTCATACATTTTCCAACACATTTTGATGCCTTGGGGTGAATATTAAGGAATTTATGAACGGTCAAAAAACGCACACGAAGGTAAGACTATAGCCTTAGGTATTTTGGGAAATTTGGCGCAATATCACATGTTCATTTTATGATGGAATTTGAATTTTTTGGACAAAATACATCATGGTCATACATTTTCCAACACATTTTGATGCCTTGGGGTGAATATTAAGGGAATTTAGGAACGGTCAAAAAACGCACACGAAGGTAAGACTATAGCCTTAGGTATTTTGGGAAATTTGGCGCAATATCACATGTTCATTTTATGATGGAATTTGAATTGTTTTGGACAAAATACATCATGGTCATACATTTTCCAACACATTTTGATGCCTTGGGGTGAATATTAAGGGAATTTATGAACGGTCAAAAAACGCACACGAAGGTAAGACTATAGCCTTAGGTATTTTGGGAAATTTGGCGCAATATCACATGTTCATTTTATGATGGAATTTGAATTGTTTTGGACAAAATACATCATGGTCATACATTTTCCAACACATTTTGATGCCTTGGGGTGAATATTAAGGGAATTTATGAACGGTCAAAAAACGCACACGAAGGTAAGACTATAGCCTTAGGTATTTTGGGAAATTTGGCGCAATATCACATGTTCATTTTATGATGGAATTTGAATTGTTTGGACAAAATACATCATGGTCATACATTTTCCAACACATTTTGATGCCTTGGGGTGAATATTAAGGGAATTTATGAACGGTCAAAAAACGCACACGAAGGTAAGACTATAGCCTTAGGTATTTTGGGAAATTTGGCGCAATATCACATGTTCATTTTATGATGGAATTTGAATTTTTTGGACAAAATACATCATGGTCATACATTTTCCAACACATTTTGATGCCTTGGGGTGAATATTAAGGGAATTTATGAACGGTCAAAAAACGCACACGAAGGTAAGACTATAGCCTTAGGTATTTTGGGAAATTTGGCGCAATATCACATGTTCATTTTATGATGGAATTTGAATTGTTTTGGACAAAATACATCATGGTCATACATTTTCCAACACATTTTGATGCCTTGGGGTGAATATTAAGGGAATTTATGAACGGTCAAAAAACGCACACGAAGGTAAGACTATAGCCTTAGGTATTTTGGGAAATTTGGCGCAATATCACATGTTCATTTTATGATGGAATTTGAATTGTTTGGACAAAATACATCATGGTCATACATTTTCCAACACATTTTGATGCCTTGGGGTGAATATTAAGGGAATTTATGAACGGTCAAAAAACGCACACGAAGGTAAGACTATAGCCTTATGTATTTTGGGAAATTTGGCGCAATATCACATGTTCATTTTATGATGGAATTTGAATTGTTTGGACAAAATACATCATGGTCATACATTTTCCAACACATTTTGATGCCTTGGGGTGAATATTAAGGGAATTTATGAACGGTCAAAAAACGCACACGAAGGTAAGACTATAGCCTTAGGTATTTTGGGAAATTTGGCGCAATATCACATGTTCATTTTATGATGGAATTTGAATTGTTTTGGACAAAATACATCATGGTCATACATTTTCCAACACATTTTGATGCCTTGGGGTGAATATTAAGGGAATTTATGAACGGTCAAAAAACGCACACGAAGGTAAGACTATAGCCTTAGGTATTTTGGGAAATTTGGCGCAATATCACATGTTCATTTTATGATGGAATTTGAATTGTTTGGACAAAATACATCATGGTCATACATTTTCCAACACATTTTGATGCCTTGGGGTGAATATTAAGGGAATTTATGAACGGTCAAAAAACGCACACGAAGGTAAGACTATAGCCTTAGGTATTTTGGGAAATTTGGCGCAATATCACATGTTCATTTTATGATGGAATTTGAATTGTTTTGGACAAAATACATCATGGTCATACATTTTCCAACACATTTTGATGCCTTGGGGTGAATATTAAGGGAATTTATGAACGGTCAAAAAACGCACACGAAGGTAAGACTATAGCCTTAGGTATTTTGGGAAATTTGGCGCAATATCACATGTTCATTTTATGATGGAATTTGAATTGTTTGGACAAAATACATCATGGTCATACATTTTCCAACACATTTTGATGCCTTGGGGTGAATATTAAGGGAATTTATGAACGGTCAAAAAACGCACACGAAGGTAAGACTATAGCCTTAGGTATTTTGGGAAATTTGGCGCAATATCACATGTTCATTTTATGATGGAATTTGAATTGTTTGGACAAAATACATCATGGTCATACATTTTCCAACACATTTTGATGCCTTGGGGTGAATATTAAGGGAATTTAGGAACGGTCAAAAAACGCACACGAAGGTAAGACTATAGCCTTAGGTATTTTGGGAAATTTGGCGCAATATCACATGTTCATTTTATGATGGAATTTGAATTGTTTGGACAAAATACATCATGGTCATACATTTTCCAACACATTTTGATGCCTTGGGGTGAATATTAAGGGAATTTATGAACGGTCAAAAAACGCACACGAAGGTAAGACTATAGCCTTAGGTATTTTGGGAAATTTGGCGCAATATCACATGTTCATTTTATGATGGAATTTGAATTGTTTTGGACAAAATACATCATGGTCATACATTTTCCAACACATTTTGATGCCTTGGGGTGAATATTAAGGGAATTTATGAACGGTCAAAAAACGCACACGAAGGTAAGACTATAGCCTTAGGTATTTTGGGAAATTTGGCGCAATATCACATGTTCATTTTATGATGGAATTTGAATTGTTTGGACAAAATACATCATGGTCATACATTTTCCAACACATTTTGATGCCTTGGGGTGAATATTAAGGGAATTTATGAACGGTCAAAAAACGCACACGAAGGTAAGACTATAGCCTTAGGTATTTTGGGAAATTTGGCGCAATATCACATGTTCATTTTATGATGGAATTTGAATTGTTTGGACAAAATACATCATGGTCATACATTTTCCAACACATTTTGATGCCTTGGGGTGAATATTAAGGGAATTTATGAACGGTCAAAAAACGCACACGAAGGTAAGACTATAGCCTTATGTATTTTGGGAAATTTGGCGAAACATCAATGTTCATTTTATGATGGAATTTGAATTTTTTGGACAAAATACATCATGGTCATACATTTTCCAACACATTTTGATGCCTTGGGGTGAATATTAAGGGAATTTATGAACGGTCAAAAAACGCACACGAAGGTAAGACTATAGCCTTAGGTATTTTGGGAAATTTGGCGCAATATCACATGTTCATTTTATGATGGAATTTGAATTGTTTGGACAAAATACATCATGGTCATACATTTTCCAACACATTTTGATGCCTTGGGGTGAATATTAAGGGAATTTATGAACGGTCAAAAAACGCACACGAAGGTAAGACTATAGCCTTAGGTATTTTGGGAAATTTGGCGCAATATCACATGTTCATTTTATGATGGAATTTGAATTGTTTGGACAAAATACATCATGGTCATACATTTTCCAACACATTTTGATGCCTTGGGGTGAATATTAAGGGAATTTATGAACGGTCAAAAAACGCACACGAAGGTAAGACTATAGCCTTAGGTATTTTGGGAAATTTGGCGCAATATCACATGTTCATTTTATGATGGAATTTGAATTGTTTTGGACAAAATACATCATGGTCATACATTTTCCAACACATTTTGATGCCTTGGGGTGAATATTAAGGGAATTTATGAACGGTCAAAAAACGCACACGAAGGTAAGACTATAGCCTTAGGTATTTTGGGAAATTTGGCGCAATATCACATGTTCATTTTATGATGGAATTTGAATTGTTTGGACAAAATACATCATGGTCATACATTTTCCAACACATTTTGATGCCTTGGGGTGAATATTAAGGGAATTTATGAACGGTCAAAAAACGCACACGAAGGTAAGACTATAGCCTTAGGTATTTTGGGAAATTTGGCGCAATATCACATGTTCATTTTATGATGGAATTTGAATTGTTTGGACAAAATACATCATGGTCATACATTTTCCAACACATTTTGATGCCTTGGGGTGAATATTAAGGGAATTTATGAACGGTCAAAAAACGCACACGAAGGTAAGACTATAGCCTTAGGTATTTTGGGAAATTTGGCGCAATATCACATGTTCATTTTATGATGGAATTTGAATTGTTTGGACAAAATACATCATGGTCATACATTTTCCAACACATTTTGATGCCTTGGGGTGAATATTAAGGGAATTTATGAACGGTCAAAAAACGCACACGAAGGTAAGACTATAGCCTTATGTATTTTGGGAAATTTGGCGAAACATCACAAAGTTCATTTTATGATGGAATTTGAATTTTTTGGACAAAAATACATCATGGTCATACATTTTCCAACACATTTTGATGCCTTGGGGTGAATATTAAGGGAATTTATGAACGGTCAAAAAACGCACACGAAGGTAAGACTATAGCCTTAGGTATTTTGGGAAATTTGGCGCAATATCACATGTTCATTTTATGATGGAATTTGAATTGTTTGGACAAAATACATCATGGTCATACATTTTCCAACACATTTTGATGCCTTGGGGTGAATATTAAGGGAATTTATGAACGGTCAAAAAACGCACACGAAGGTAAGACTATAGCCTTAGGTATTTTGGGAAATTTGGCGCAATATCACATGTTCATTTTATGATGGAATTTGAATTGTTTGGACAAAATACATCATGGTCATACATTTTCCAACACATTTTGATGCCTTGGGGTGAATATTAAGGGAATTTATGAACGGTCAAAAAACGCACACGAAGGTAAGACTATAGCCTTAGGTATTTTGGGAAATTTGGCGCAATATCACATGTTCATTTTATGATGGAATTTGAATTGTTTGGACAAAATACATCATGGTCATACATTTTCCAACACATTTTGATGCCTTGGGGTGAATATTAAGGGAATTTATGAACGGTCAAAAAACGCACACGAAGGTAAGACTATAGCCTTAGGTATTTTGGGAAATTTGGCGCAATATCACATGTTCATTTTATGATGGAATTTGAATTGTTTGGACAAAATACATCATGGTCATACATTTTCCAACACATTTTGATGCCTTGGGGTGAATATTAAGGGAATTTATGAACGGTCAAAAAACGCACACGAAGGTAAGACTATAGCCTTAGGTATTTTGGGAAATTTGGCGCAATATCACATGTTCATTTTATGATGGAATTTGAATTGTTTGGACAAAATACATCATGGTCATACATTTTCCAACACATTTTGATGCCTTGGGGTGAATATTAAGGGAATTTATGAACGGTCAAAAAACGCACACGAAGGTAAGACTATAGCCTTATGTATTTTGGGAAATTTGGCGCAAACATCACAAGTTCATTTTATGAAGGAATTTGAATTTTTTGGACAAAATACATCATGGTCATACATTTCCCAACACATTTTGATGCCTTGGGGTGAATATTAAGGGAATTTATGAATGGTCAAAAAACGCACACGAAGGTAAGACTATAGCCTTAGGTATTTTGGGAAATTTGGCGCAATATCACATGTTCATTTTATGATGGAATTTGAATTGTTTGGACAAAATACATCATGGTCATACATTTTCCAACACATTTTGATGCCTTGGGGTGAATATTAAGGGAATTTATGAACGGTCAAAAAACGCACACGAAGGTAAGACTATAGCCTTAGGTATTTTGGGAAATTTGGCGCAATATCACATGTTCATTTTATGATGGAATTTGAATTGTTTGGACAAAATACATCATGGTCATACATTTTCCAACACATTTTGATGCCTTGGGGTGAATATTAAGGGAATTTATGAACGGTCAAAAAACGCACACGAAGGTAAGACTATAGCCTTAGGTATTTTGGGAAATTTGGCGCAATATCACATGTTCATTTTATGATGGAATTTGAATTGTTTGGACAAAATACATCATGGTCATACATTTTCCAACACATTTTGATGCCTTGGGGTGAATATTAAGGGAATTTATGAACGGTCAAAAAACGCACACGAAGGTAAGACTATAGCCTTAGGTATTTTGGGAAATTTGGCGCAATATCACATGTTCATTTTATGATGGAATTTGAATTGTTTGGACAAAATACATCATGGTCATACATTTTCCAACACATTTTGATGCCTTGGGGTGAATATTAAGGAATTTATGAACGGTCAAAAAACGCACACGAAGGTAAGACTATAGCCTTAGGTATTTTGGGAAATTTGGCGCAATATCACATGTTCATTTTATGATGGAATTTGAATTGTTTGGACAAAATACATCATGGTCATACATTTTCCAACACATTTTGATGCCTTGGGGTGAATATTAAGGGAATTTATGAACGGTCAAAAAACGCACACGAAGGTAAGACTATAGCCTTAGGTATTTTGGGAAATTTGGCGCAATATCACATGTTCATTTTATGATGGAATTTGAATTGTTTGGACAAAATACATCATGGTCATACATTTTCCAACACATTTTGATGCCTTGGGGTGAATATTAAGGGAATTTATGAACGGTCAAAAAACGCACACGAAGGTAAGACTATAGCCTTAGGTATTTTGGGAAATTTGGCGCAATATCACATGTTCATTTTATGATGGAATTTGAATTGTTTGGACAAAATACATCATGGTCATACATTTTCCAACACATTTTGATGCCTTGGGGTGAATATTAAGGGAATTTATGAACGGTCAAAAAACGCACACGAAGGTAAGACTATAGCCTTAGGTATTTTGGGAAATTTGGCGCAATATCACATGTTCATTTTATGATGGAATTTGAATTTTTTGGACAAAATACATCATGGTCATACATTTTCCAACACATTTTGATGCCTTGGGGTGAATATTAAGGGAATTTATGAACGGTCAAAAAACGCACACGAAGGTAAGACTATAGCCTTAGGTATTTTGGGAAATTTGGCGCAATATCACATGTTCATTTTATGATGGAATTTGAATTGTTTGGACAAAATACATCATGGTCATACATTTTCCAACACATTTTGATGCCTTGGGGTGAATATTAAGGAATTTATGAACGGTCAAAAAACGCACACGAAGGTAAGACTATAGCCTTAGGTATTTTGGGAAATTTGGCGCAATATCACATGTTCATTTTATGATGGAATTTGAATTGTTTTGGACAAAATACATCATGGTCATACATTTTCCAACACATTTTGATGCCTTGGGGTGAATATTAAGGGAATTTATGAACGGTCAAAAAACGCACACGAAGGTAAGACTATAGCCTTAGGTATTTTGGGAAATTTGGCGCAATATCACATGTTCATTTTATGATGGAATTTGAATTGTTTGGACAAAATACATCATGGTCATACATTTTCCAACACATTTTGATGCCTTGGGGTGAATATTAAGGGAATTTATGAACGGTCAAAAAACGCACACGAAGGTAAGACTATAGCCTTAGGTATTTTGGGAAATTTGGCGCAATATCACATGTTCATTTTATGATGGAATTTGAATTGTTTGGACAAAATACATCATGGTCATACATTTTCCAACACATTTTGATGCCTTGGGGTGAATATTAAGGGAATTTATGAACGGTCAAAAAACGCACACGAAGGTAAGACTATAGCCTTAGGTATTTTGGGAAATTTGGCGCAATATCACATGTTCATTTTATGATGGAATTTGAATTGTTTGGACAAAATACATCATGGTCATACATTTTCCAACACATTTTGATGCCTTGGGGTGAATATTAAGGGAATTTATGAACGGTCAAAAAACGCACACGAAGGTAAGACTATAGCCTTAGGTATTTTGGGAAATTTGGCGCAATATCACATGTTCATTTTATGATGGAATTTGAATTGTTTGGACAAAATACATCATGGTCATACATTTTCCAACACATTTTGATGCCTTGGGGTGAATATTAAGGGAATTTATGAACGGTCAAAAAACGCACACGAAGGTAAGACTATAGCCTTAGGTATTTTGGGAAATTTGGCGCAATATCACATGTTCATTTTATGATGGAATTTGAATTGTTTGGACAAAATACATCATGGTCATACATTTCCAACACATTTTGATGCCTTGGGGTGAATATTAAGGGAATTTATGAACGGTCAAAAAACGCACACGAAGGTAAGACTATAGCCTTAGGTATTTTGGGAAATTTGGCGCAATATCACATGTTCATTTTATGATGGAATTTGAATTTTTTTGGACAAAATACATCATGGTCATACATTTTCCAACACATTTTGATGCCTTGGGGTGAATATTAAGGGAATTTATGAACGGTCAAAAAACGCACACGAAGGTAAGACTATAGCCTTAGGTATTTTGGGAAATTTGGCGCAATATCACATGTTCATTTTATGATGGAATTTGAATTGTTTGGACAAAATACATCATGGTCATACATTTTCCAACACATTTTGATGCCTTGGGGTGAATATTAAGGGAATTTATGAACGGTCAAAAAACGCACACGAAGGTAAGACTATAGCCTTAGGTATTTTGGGAAATTTGGCGCAATATCACATGTTCATTTTATGATGGAATTTGAATTGTTTGGACAAAATACATCATGGTCATACATTTTCCAACACATTTTGATGCCTTGGGGTGAATATTAAGGGAATTTATGAACGGTCAAAAAACGCACACGAAGGTAAGACTATAGCCTTAGGTATTTTGGGAAATTTGGCGCAATATCACATGTTCATTTTATGATGGAATTTGAATTGTTTGGACAAAATACATCATGGTCATACAGTTTTCCAACACATTTTGATGCCTTGGGGTGAATATTAAGGGAATTTAGGAACGGTCAAAAAACGCACACGAAGGTAAGACTATAGCCTTAGGTATTTTGGGAAATTTGGCGAAACATCAAAGGTTCATTTTATGATGGAATTTGAATTTTTTGGACAAAATACATCATGGTCATACATTTTCCAACACATTTTGATGCCTTGGGGTGAATATTAAGGGAATTTAGGAACGTCAAAAAACGCACACGAAGGTAAGACTATAGCCTTAGGTATTTTGGGAAATTTGGCGCAATATCACATGTTCATTTTATGATGGAATTTGAATTGTTTGGACAAAATACATCATGGTCATACATTTTCCAACACATTTTGATGCCTTGGGGTGAATATTAAGGGAATTTAGGAACGGTCAAAAAACGCACACGAAGGTAAGACTATAGCCTTAGGTATTTTGGGAAATTTGGCGCAATATCACATGTTCATTTTATGATGGAATTTGAATTGTTTTGGACAAAATACATCATGGTCATACATTTTCCAACACATTTTGATGCCTTGGGGTGAATATTAAGGGAATTTATGAATGGTCAAAAAACGCACACGAAGGTAAGACTATAGCCTTAGGTATTTTGGGAAATTTGGCGCAATATCACATGTTCATTTTATGATGGAATTTGAATTGTTTGGACAAAATACATCATGGTCATACGTTTTCCAACAAATTTTGATGCCTTGGGGTGAATATTAAGGAAATTTAGGAACGGTCAAAAAACGCACACGAAGGTAAGACTATAGCCTTATGTATTTTGGGAAATTTGGCGAAACATAAAAAGTTCATTTTATGAAGGAATTTGAATTTTTTGGAAAAAATATATCATGGTCATACATTTCCCAACACATTTTGATGCCTTGGGGTGAACATTAATGGAATTTATGAATGGTCAAAAAACGCACACGAAGGTAAGACTATAGCCTTAGGTATTTTGGGAAATTTGGCGCAATATCACATGTTCATTTTATGATGGAATTTGAATTGTTTGGACAAAATACATCATGGTCATACGTTTTCAAACACATTTTGATGCCTTGGGGTGAATATTAAGGGAATTCATGAACAGTCAAAATACGCACACGAAGGTAAGACTATAGCCTTATGTATTTTGGGAAATTTGGCGCAATATCACATGTTCATTTTATGATGGAATTTGAATTGTTTGGACAAAATACATCATGGTCATACATTTTCCAACACATTTTGATGCCTTGGGGTGAATATTAAGGGAATTTATGAACGGTCAAAAAACGCACACGAAGGTAAGACTATAGCCTTAGTATTTTGGGAAATTTGGCGCAATATCACATGTTCATTTTATGATGGAATTTGAATTGTTTGGACAAAATACATCATGGTCATACATTTTCCAACACATTTTGATGCCTTGGGGTGAATATTAAGGGAATTGATGAATGGTCAAAAAACGCACACGAAGGTAAGACTATAGCCTTATGTATTTTGGGAAATTTGGCGCAATATCACATGTTCATTTTATGATGGAATTTGAATTGTTTGGACAAAATACATCATGGTCATACATTTTCCAACACATTTTGATGCCTTGGGGTGAATATTAAGGGAATTTGATGAATGGTCAAAAAACGCACACGAAGGTAAGACTATAGCCTTATGTATTTTGGGAAATTTGGCGCAATATCACATGTTCATTTTATGATGGAATTTGAATTGTTTGGACAAAATACATCATGGTCATACATTTTCCAACACATTTTGATGCCTTGGGGTGAATATTAAGGGAATTTATGAACGGTCAAAAAACGCACACGAAGGTAAGACTATAGCCTTAGGTATTTTGGGAAATTTGGCGCAATATCACATGTTCATTTTATGATGGAATTTGAATTTTTTGGACAAAATACATCATGGTCATACATTTTCCAACACATTTTGATGCCTTGGGGTGAATATTAAGGGAATTTATGAACGGTCAAAAAACGCACACGAAGGTAAGACTATAGCCTTAGGTATTTTGGGAAATTTGGCGCAATATCACATGTTCATTTTATGATGGAATTTGAATTGTTTGGACAAAATACATCATGGTCATACGTTTTCCAACAAATTTTGATGCCTTGGGGTGAATATTAAGGAAATTTAGGAACGGTCAAAAAACGCACACGAAGGTAAGACTATAGCCTTATGTATTTTGGGAAATTTGGCGAAACATAAAAAGTTCATTTTATGAAGGAATTTGAATTTTTTGGAAAAAATATATCATGGTCATACATTTCCCAACACATTTTGATGCCTTGGGGTGAATATTAAGGAAATTTAGGAACAGTCAAAAAAGGCACACGAAGGTAAGACTATAGCCTTAGGTATTTTGGGAAATTTGGCGCAATATCACATGTCCATTTTATGATGGAATTTGAATTGTTTGGACAAAATACATCATGGTCATACATTTCCAACACATTTTGATGCCTTGGGGTGAACATTAATGGAATTGATGAATGGTCAAAAAACGCACACGAAGGTAAGACTATAGCCTTAGGTATTTTGGGAAATTTGGCGCAATATCACATGTTCATTTTATGATGGAATTTGAATTGTTTTGGACAAAATACATCATGGTCATACATTTTCCAACACATTTTGATGCCTTGGGGTGAATATTAAGGGAATTTAGGAACGGTCAAAAAACGCACACGAAGGTAAGACTATAGCCTTAGGTATTTTGGGAAATTTGGCGCAATATCACATGTTCATTTTATGATGGAATTTGAATTGTTTGGACAAAATACATCATGGTCATACATTTTCCAACACATTTTGATGCCTTGGGGTGAATATTAAGGGAATTTATGAACGGTCAAAAAACGCACACGAAGGTAAGACTATAGCCTTAGGTATTTTGGGAAATTTGGCGCAATATCACATGTTCATTTTATGATGGAATTTGAATTGTTTGGACAAAATACATCATGGTCATACGTTTTCCAAACACATTTTGATGCCTTGGGGTGAATATTAAGGGAATTTATGAACGGTCAAAAAACGCACACGAAGGTAAGACTATAGCCTTATGTATTTTGGGAAATTTGGCGCAATATCACATGTTCATTTTATGATGGAATTTGAATTGTTTTGGACAAAATACATCATGGTCATACATTTTCCAACACATTTTGATGCCTTGGGGTGAATATTAAGGGAATTTATGAACGGTCAAAAAACGCACACGAAGGTAAGACTATAGCCTTAGGTATTTTGGGAAATTTGGCGCAATATCACATGTTCATTTTATGATGGAATTTGAATTGTTTGGACAAAATACATCATGGTCATACGTTTTCCAACACATTTTGATGCCTTGGGGTGAATATTAAGGGAATTCATGAACGGTCAAAAAACGCACACGAAGGTAAGACTATAGCCTTAGGTATTTTGGGAAATTTGGCGCAATATCACATGTTCATTTTATGATGGAATTTGAATTGTTTGGACAAAATACATCATGGTCATACATTTTCCAACACATTTTGATGCCTTGGGGTGAATATTAAGGGAATTTATGAACGGTCAAAAAACGCACACGAAGGTAAGACTATAGCCTTAGGTATTTTGGGAAATTTGGCGCAATATCACATGTTCATTTTATGATGGAATTTGAATTGTTTGGACAAAATACATCATGGTCATACGTTTTCCAACACATTTTGATGCCTTGGGGTGAATATTAAGGGAATTTATGAACGGTCAAAAAACGCACACGAAGGTAAGACTATAGCCTTATGTATTTTGGGAAATTTGGCGCAATATCACATGTTCATTTTATGATGGAATTTGAATTGTTTGGACAAAATACATCATGGTCATACGTTTTCCCAACACATTTTGATGCCTTGGGGTGAATATTAAGGGAATTTATGAACGGTCAAAAAACGCACACGAAGGTAAGACTATAGCCTTAGGTATTTTGGGAAATTTGGCGCAATATCACATGTTCATTTTATGATGGAATTTGAATTGTTTGGACAAAATACATCATGGTCATACGTTTTCCAACAAATTTTGATGCCTTGGGGTGAATATTAAGGAAATTTAGGAACGGTCAAAAAACGCACACGAAGGTAAGACTATAGCCTTATGTATTTTGGGAAATTTGGCGAAACATAAAAAGTTCATTTTATGAAGGAATTTGAATTTTTTGGAAAAAATATATCATGGTCATACATTTCCCAACACATTTTGATGCCTTGGGGTGAACATTAATGGAATTTATGAATGGTCAAAAAACGCACACGAAGGTAAGACTATAGCCTTAGGTATTTTGGGAAATTTGGCGCAATATCACATGTTCATTTTATGATGGAATTTGAATTGTTTGGACAAAATACATCATGGTCATACGTTTTCAAACACATTTTGATGCCTTGGGGTGAATATTAAGGGAATTCATGAACAGTCAAAATACGCACACGAAGGTAAGACTATAGCCTTAGGTATTTTGGGAAATTTGGCGCAATATCACATGTTCATTTTATGATGGAATTTGAATTGTTTGGACAAAATACATCATGGTCATACGTTTTCAAACACATTTCGATGCCTTGGGGTGAATATTAAGGGAATATATGTACGGTCAAAAAACGCACACAAAGGTAAGACTATAGCCTTAGGTATTTTGGGAAATTTGGCGCAATATCACATGTTCATTTTATGATGGAATTTGAATTGTTTGGACAAAATACATCATGGTCATACGTTTTCCAACACATTTCGATGCCTTGGGGTGAATATTAAGGGAATTCATGAACGGTCAAAATACGCACACGAAGGTAAGACTATAGCCTTATGTATTTTGGGAAATTTGGCGCAATATCACATGTTCATTTTATGATGGAATTTGAATTGTTTGGACAAAATACATCATGGTCATACATTTTCCAACACATTTTGATGCCTTGGGGTGAATATTAAGGGAATTTATGAACGGTCAAAAAACGCACACGAAGGTAAGACTATAGCCTTATGTATTTTGGGAAATTTGGCGCAATATCACATGTTCATTTTATGATGGAATTTGAATTGTTTGGACAAAATACATCATGGTCATACGTTTTCCAACAAATTTTGATGCCTTGGGGTGAATATTAAGGAAATTTAGGAACGGTCAAAAAACGCACACGAAGGTAAGACTATAGCCTTATGTATTTTGGGAAATTTGGCGAAACATAAAAAGTTCATTTTATGAAGGAATTTGAATTTTTTGGAAAAAATATATCATGGTCATACATTTCCCAACACATTTTGATGCCTTGGGGTGAACATTAATGGAATTTATGAATGGTCAAAAAACGCACACGAAGGTAAGACTATAGCCTTAGTTATTTTGGGAAATTTGGCGCAATATCACATGTTCATTTTATGATGGAATTTGAATTGTTTGGACAAAATACATCATGGTCATACGTTTTCAAACACATTTTGATGCCTTGGGGTGAATATTAAGGGAATTCATGAACAGTCAAAATACGCACACGAAGGTAAGACTATAGCCTTAGGTATTTTGGGAAATTTGGCGCAATATCACATGTTCATTTTATGATGGAATTTGAATTGTTTGGACAAAATACATCATGGTCATACATTTTCCAACACATTTTGATGCCTTGGGGTGAATATTAAGGGAATTTATGAACGGTCAAAAAACGCACACGAAGGTAAGACTATAGCCTTATGTATTTTGGGAAATTTGGCGCAATATCACATGTTCATTTTATGATGGAATTTGAATTGTTTGGACAAAATACATCATGGTCATACATTTTCCAACACATTTTGATGCCTTGGGGTGAATATTAAGGGAATTTATGAACGGTCAAAAAACGCACACGAAGGTAAGACTATAGCCTTAGGTATTTTGGGAAATTTGGCGCAATATCACATGTTCATTTTATGATGGAATTTGAATTGTTTGGACAAAATACATCATGGTCATACATTTCCAACACATTTTGATGCCTTGGGGTGAATATTAAGGGAATTTATGAACGGTCAAAAAACGCACACGAAGGTAAGACTATAGCCTTAGGTATTTTGGGAAATTTGGCGCAATATCACATGTTCATTTTATGATGGAATTTGAATTGTTTGGACAAAATACATCATGGTCATACATTTTCCAACACATTTTGATGCCTTGGGGTGAATATTAAGGGAATTTATGAACGGTCAAAAAACGCACACGAAGGTAAGACTATAGCCTTAGGTATTTTGGGAAATTTGGCGCAATATCACATGTTCATTTTATGATGGAATTTGAATTGTTTGGACAAAATACATCATGGTCATACATTTTCCAACACATTTTGATGCCTTGGGGTGAATATTAAGGGAATTTATGAACGGTCAAAAAACGCACACGAAGGTAAGACTATAGCCTTATGTATTTTGGGAAATTTGGCGCAATATCACATGTTCATTTTATGATGGAATTTGAATTGTTTGGACAAAATACATCATGGTCATACGTTTTCCAACACATTTTGATGCCTTGGGGTGAATATTAAAGAATTTATGAACGGTCAAAAACGCACACGAAGGTAAGACTATAGCCTTATGTATTTTGGGAAATTTGGCGAATATCAAAATGTTCATTTTATGAAGGAATTTGAATTGTTTTGGACAAAATACATCATGGTCATACATTTCCCAACACATTTTGATGCCTTGGGGTGAACATTAATGGAATTTATGAATGGTCAAAAAACGCACACGAAGGTAAGACTATAGCCTTAGGTATTTTGGGAAATTTGGCGCAATATCACATGTTCATTTTATGATGGAATTTGAATTGTTTGGACAAAATACATCATGGTCATACGTTTTCCAACACATTTTGATGCCTTGGGGTGAATATTAAGGGAATTCATGAACGGTCAAAATACGCACACGAAGGTAAGACTATAGCCTTAGGTATTTTGGGAAATTTGGCGCAATATCACATGTTCATTTTATGATGGAATTTGAATTGTTTGGACAAAATACATCATGGTCATACATTTTCCAACACATTTTGATGCCTTGGGGTGAATATTAAGGGAATTTATGAACGGTCAAAAAACGCACACGAAGGTAAGACTATAGCCTTAGGTATTTTGGGAAATTTGGCGCAATATCACATGTTCATTTTATGATGGAATTTGAATTGTTTGGACAAAATACATCATGGTCATACATTTTCCAACACATTTTGATGCCTTGGGGTGAATATTAAGGGAATTTATGAACGGTCAAAAAACGCACACGAAGGTAAGACTATAGCCTTAGGTATTTTGGGAAATTTGGCGCAATATCACATGTTCATTTTATGATGGAATTTGAATTGTTTGGACAAAATACATCATGGTCATACATTTTCCAACACATTTTGATGCCTTGGGGTGAATATTAAGGGAATTTATGAACGGTCAAAAAACGCACACGAAGGTAAGACTATAGCCTTAGGTATTTTGGGAAATTTGGCGCAATATCACATGTTCATTTTATGATGGAATTTGAATTGTTTGGACAAAATACATCATGGTCATACATTTTCCAACACATTTTGATGCCTTGGGGTGAATATTAAGGGAATTT